>NW_027332715.1:0-39670 GCF_002575655.3 Aegilops tauschii subsp. strangulata
CAGGAGTTCAAATAAGGTTTAAAAAATGAAATCCCTTTGTAACAGACGAGTTTCCGGATGAAATCCTGATACTTTGAAAGAGATTGTCCGTTTTGTACACGAAGTGCATCCAGTTTTTGCCGTAACCCTCTCAACTTTCTTGCACATGCTATGTGGATGAAATGATGATATCATGCCAACTTTCAACCTTTTCAGAGTTCATTTGAAATGCTTTTCAATTTTAGGGTCTTATAGCTCAAAATAATTAGTAAAAGCATGAAAAATAACAAATGAAGTCAGACCGGATTGAAAAATGATGATGTGGCTTTGAATGGTGCATTTTGAACACACAAAAAGTCAGGAGTTCAAATAAGGTTTAAAAAATGAAATCCCTTTGTAACAGACGAGTTTCCGGATGAAATCCTGATACTTTGAAAGAGATTGTCCGTTTTGTACACGAAGTGCATCCAGTTTTTGCCGTAACCCTCTCAACTTTCTTGCACATGCTATGTGGATGAAATGATGATATCATGCCAACTTTCAACCTTTTCAGAGTTCATTTGAAATGCTTTTCAATTTTAGGGTCTTATAGCTCAAAATAATTAGTAAAAGCATGAAAAATAACAAATGAAGTCAGACCGGATTGAAAAATGATGATGTGGCTTTGAATGGTGCATTTTGAACACACAAAAAGTCAGGAGTTCAAATAAGGTTTAAAAAATGAAATCCCTTTGTAACAGACGAGTTTCCGGATGAAATCCTGATACTTTGAAAGAGATTGTCCGTTTTGTACACGAAGTGCATCCAGTTTTTGCCGTAACCCTCTCAACTTTCTTGCACATGCTATGTGGATGAAATGATGATATCATGCCAACTTTCAACCTTTTCAGAGTTCATTTGAAATGCTTTTCAATTTTAGGGTCTTATAGCTCAAAATAATTAGTAAAAGCATGAAAAATAACAAATGAAGTCAAACCGGATTGAAAAATGATGATGTGGCTTTGAATGGTGCATTTTGAACACACAAAAAGTCAGGAGTTCAAGTAAGGTTTAAAAAATGAAATCCCTTTGTAACAGACGAGTTTTCGGATGAAATCCTGATACTTTGAAAGAGATTGTCCGTTTTGTACACGAAGTGCATCCAGTTTTTGCCGTAACCCTCTCAACTATCTTGCACATGCTATGTGGATGAAATGATGATATCATGCCAACTTTCAACCTTTTCAGAGTTCATTTGAAATGCTTTTCAATTTTAGGGTCTTATAGCTCAAAATAATTAGTAAATGCATGAAAAATAACAAATGAAGTTAGACCGGATTGAAAAATGATGATGTGGCTTTGAATGGTGCATTTTGAACACACAAAAAGTCAGGAGTTCAAATAAGGTTTAAAAAATGAAATCCCTTTGTAACACACGAGTTTCCGGATGAAATCCTGATACTTTGAAAGAGATTGTCCGTTTTGTACACGAAGTGCATCCAGTTTTTGCCGTAACCCTCTCAACTTTCTTGCACATGCTATGTGGATGAAATGATGATATCATGCCAACTTTCAACCTTTTCAGAGTTCATTTGAAATGCTTTTCAATTTTAGGGTCTTATAGCTCAAAATAATTAGTAAATGCATGAGAAATAACAAATGAAGTCAGAAAGGATTGAAAAATGATGATGTGGCTTTGAATGGTGCATTTTGAACACACAAAAAGTCAGGAGTTCAAATAAGGTTTAAAAAATGAAATCCCTTTGTAACAGACGAGTTTCCGGATGAAATCCTGATACTTTGAAAGAGATTGTCCGTTTTGTACACGAAGTGCATCCAGTTTTTGCCATAACCCTCTCAACTTTCTTGCACATGCTATGTGGATGAAATGATGATATCATGCCAACTTTCAACCTTTTCAGAGTTCATTTGAAATGCTTTTCAATTTTAGGGTCTTATAGCTCAAAATAATTAGTGAATGCATGAAAAATAACAAATGAAGTCAGACCGGATTGAAAAATGATGATGTGGCTTTGAATGGTTCATTTTGAACACACAAAAAGTCAGGATTTCAAATAAGGTTTAAAAAATGAAATCCCTTTGTAACAGACGAGTTTCCGGATGAAATCCTGATACTTTGAAAGAGATTGTCCGTTTTGTACACGAAGTGCATCCAGTTTTTGCCTTAACCCTCTCAACTTTCTTGCACATGCTATGTGGATGAAATGATGATATCATGCCAACTTTCAACCTTTTCAGAGTTCATTTGAAATGCTTTTCAATTTTAGGGTCTTATAGCTCAAAATAATTAGTAAAAGCATGAAAAATAACAAATGAAGTCAGACCGGATTGAAAAATGATGATGTGGCTTTGAATGGTGCATTTTGAACACACAAAAAGTCAGGAGTTCAAATAAGGTTTAAAAAATGAAATCCCTTTGTAACACACGAATTTCCGGATGAAATCCTGATACTTTGAAAGAGATTGTCCGTTTTGTACACGAAGTGCATCCAGTTTTTGCCGTAACCCTCTCAACTTTCTTGCACATGCTATGTGGATGAAATGATGATACCATGCCAACTTTCAACCTTTTCAGAGTTCATTTGAAATGCTTTTCAATTTTAGGGTCTTATAGCTCAAAATAATTAGTAAAAGCATGAAAAATAACAAATGAAGTCAGACCGGATTGAAAAATGATGATGTGGCTTTGAATGGTGCATTTTGAACACACAAAAAGTCAGGAGTTCAAATAAGGTTTAAAAAATGAAATCCCTTTGTAACAGACGAGTTTCCGGATGAAATCCTGATACTTTGAAAGAGATTGTCCGTTTTGTACACGAAGTGCATCCAGTTTTTGCCGTAACCCTCTCAACTTTCTTGCACATGCTATGTGGATGAAATGATGATATCATGCCAACTTTCAACCTTTTCAGAGTTCATTTGAAATGCTTTTCAATTTTAGGGTCTTATAGCTCAAAATAATTAGTAAAAGCATGAAAAATAACAAATGAAGTCAGACCGGATTGAAAAATGATGATGTGGCTTTGAATGGTGCATTTTGAACACACAAAAAGTCAGGAGTTCAAGTAAGGTTTAAAAAATGAAATCCCTTTGTAACAGACGAGTTTTCGGATGAAATCCTGATACTTTGAAAGAGATTGTCCGTTTTGTACACGAAGTGCATCCAGTTTTTGCCGTAACCCTCTCAACTTTCTTGCACATGCTATGTGGATGAAATGATGATATCATGCCAACTTTCAACCTTTTCAGAGTTCATTTGAAATGCTTTTCAATTTTAGGGTCTTATAGCTCAAAATAATTAGTAAATGCATGAAAAATAACAAATGAAGTCAGACCGGATTGAAAAATGATGATGTGGCTTTGAATGGTGCATTTTGAACACACAAAAAGTCAGGAGTTCAAATAAGGTTTAAAAAATGAAATCCCTTTGTAACACACGAGTTTCCGGATGAAATCCTGATACTTTGAAAGAGATTGTCCGTTTTGTACACGAAGTGCATCCAGTTTTTGCCGTAACCCTCTCCACTTTCTTGCACATGCTATGTGGATGAAATGATGATATCACGCCAACTTTCAACCTTTTCAGAGTTCATTTGAAATGCTTTTCAATTTTAGGGTCTTATAGCTCAAAATAATTAGTAAATGCATGAGAAATAACAAATGAAGTCAGAAAGGATTGAAAAATGATGATGTGGCTTTGAATGGTGCATTTTGAACACACAAAAAGTCAGGAGTTCAAATAAGGTTTAAAAAATGAAATCCCTTTGTAACAGACGAGTTTCCGGATGAAATCCTGATACTTTGAAAGAGATTGTCCGTTTTGTACACGAAGTGCATCCAGTTTTTGCCATAACCCTCTCAACTTTCTTGCACATGCTATGTGGATGAAATGATGATATCATGCCAACTTTCAACCTTTTCAGAGTTCATTTGAAATGCTTTTTAATTTTAGGGTCTTATAGCTCAAAATAATTAGTGAATGCATGAAAAATAACAAATGAAGTCAGACCGGATTGAAAAATGATGATGTGGCTTTGAATGGTTCATTTTGAACACACAAAAAGTCAGGATTTCAAATAAGGTTTAAAAAATGAAATCCCTTTGTAACAGACGAGTTTCCGGATGAAATCCTGATACTTTGAAAGAGATTGTCCGTTTTGTACACGAAGTGCATCCAGTTTTTGCCGTAACCCTCTCAACTTTCTTGCACATGCTATGTGGATGAAATGATGATATCATGCCAACTTTCAACCTTTTCAGAGTTCATTTGAAATGCTTTTCAATTTTAGGGTCTTATAGCTCAAAATAATTAGTAAAAGCATGAAAAATAACAAATGAAGTCAGACCGGATTGAAAAATGATGATGTGGCTTTGAATGGTGCATTTTGAACACACAAAAAGTCAGGAGTTCAAATAAGGTTTAAAAAATGAAATCCCTTTGTAACACATGAGTTTTCGGATGAAATCCTGATACTTTGAAAGAGATTGTCCGTTTTGTACACGAAGTGCATCCAGTTTTTGCCGTAACCCTCTCAACTTTCTTGCACATGCTATGTGGATGAAATGATGATATCATGCCAACTTTCAACCTTTTCAGAGTTCATTTGAAATGCTTTTCAATTTTAGGGTCTTATAGCTCAAAATAATTAGTAAATGCATGAAAAATAACAAATGAAGTCACACCGGATTGAAAAATGATGATGTGGCTTTGAATGGTGCATTTTGAACACACAAAAAGTCAGGAGTTCAAATAAGGTTTAAAAATGAAATCCCTTTGTAACACACGAGTTTCCGGATGAAATCCTGATACTTTGAAAGAGATTGTCCGTTTTGTACACGAAGTGCATCCAGTTTTTGCCGTAACCCTCTCAACTTTCTTGCACATGCTATGTGGATGAAATGATGATATCATGCCAACTTTCAACCTTTTCAGAGTTCATTTGAAATGCTTTTCAATTTTAGGGTCTTATAGCTCAAAATAATTAGTAAATGCATGAAAAATAACAAATGAAGTCAGAAAGGATTGAAAAATGATGATGTGGCTTTGAATAGTGCATTTTGAACACACAAAAAGTCAGGAATTCAAATAAGTTTTAAAAATGAAATCCTTTTGTAACAGACGAGTTTCCGTATGAAATCCTAATACTTTGAAAGAGATTGTCCGTTTTGTACATGAAGTACATCCAGTTTTTGCCGTAACCCTCTCAACTTTCTTGCACATGCTATGTGGATGAAATGATGATACCATGCCAACTTTCAACCTTTTCAGAGTTCATTTGAAATGTATTTCAATTTTAGGGTCTTATAGCTCAAAATAATTAGTAAATGCATAAAAATAACAAATGAAGTCAGAAAGGATTGAAAAATGATGATGTGGCTTTGAATGGTGCATTTTGAACACACAAAAATTCAGGAGTTCAAATAAGGTTTAAAAAATGAAATCCCTTTGTAACAGACGAGTTTCCGGATGAAATCCTGATACTTTGAAAGAGATTGTCCGTTTTGTACACGAAGTGCATCCAGTTTTTGCCGTAACCCTCTCAACTTTCTTGCACATGCTATGTGGATGAAATGATGATATCATGCCAACTTTCAACCTTTTCAGAGTTCATTTGAAATGCTTTTCAATTTTAGGGTCTTATAGCTCAAAATAATTAGTAAAAGCATGAAAAATAACAAATGAAGTCAGACCGGATTGAAAAATGATGATGTGGCTTTGAATGGTGCATTTTGAACACACAAAAAGTCAGGAGTTCAAATAAGGTTTAAAAAATGAAATCCCTTTGTAACAGACGAGTTTCCGATGAAATCCTGATACTTTGAAAGAGATTGTCCGTTTTGTACACGAAGTGCATCCAGTTTTTGCCGTAACCCTCTCAACTTTCTTGCACATGCTATGTGGATGAAATGATGATACCATGCCAACTTTCAACCTTTTCAGAGTTCATTTGAAATGTATTTCAATTTTAGGGTCTTATAGCTCAAAATAATTAGTAAATGCATAAAAATAACAAATGAAGTCAGAAAGGATTGAAAAATGATGATGTGGCTTTGAATGGTGCATTTTGAACACACAAAAATTCAGGAGTTCAAATAAGGTTTAAAAAATGAAATCCCTTTGTAGCAGACGAGTTTCCGGATGAAATCCTGATACTTTGAAAGAGATTGTCCGTTTTGTACACGAAGTGCATCCAGTTTTTGCCGTAACCCTCTCAACTTTCTTGCACATGCTATGTGGATGAAATGATGATATCATGCCAACTTTCAACCTTTTCAGAGTTCATTTGAAATGCTTTTCAATTTTAGGGTCTTATAGCTCAAAATAATTAGTGAATGCATGAAAAATAACAAATGAAGTCAGACCGGATTGAAAAATGATGATGTGGCTTTGAATGGTTCATTTTGAACACACAAAAAGTCAGGATTTCAAATAAGGTTTAAAAAATGTAATCCCTTTGTAACACACGAGTTTCCGGATGAAATCCTGATACTTTGAAAGAGATTGTCCGTTTTGTACACGAAGTGCATCCAGTTTTTGCCGTAACCCTCTCAACTTTCTTGCACATGCTATGTGGATGAAATGATGATATCATGCCAACTTTCAACCTTTTCAGAGTTCATTTGAAATGCTTTTCAATTTTAGGGTCTTATAGCTCAAAATAATTAGTAAATGCATGAAAAATAACAAATGAAGTCAGAAAGGATTGGAAAATGAGGATGTGGCTTTGAATGGTGCATTTTGAACACACAAAAAGTCAGGAATTCAAATAAGTTTTAAAAATGAAATCCTTTTGTAACAGACGAGTTTCCGTATGAAATCCTAATACTTTGAAAGAGATTGTCCGTTTTTTACATGAAGTGCATCCAGTTTTTGCCGTAACCCTCTCAACTTTCTTGCACATGCTATGTGGATGAAATGATGATACCATGCCAACTTTCAACCTTTTCAGAGTTCATTTGAAATGTATTTCAATTTTAGGGTCTTATAGCTCAAAATAATTAGTAAATGCATAAAAATAACAAATGAAGTCAGAAAGGATTGAAAAATGATGATGTGGCTTTGAATGGTGCATTTTGAACACACAAAAATTCAGGAGTTCAAATAAGGTTTAAAAAATGAAATCCCTTTGTAGCAGACGAGTTTCCGGATGAAATCCTGATACTTTGAAAGAGATTGTCCGTTTTGTACACGAAGTGCATCCAGTTTTTGCCGTAACCCTCTCAACTTTCTTGCACATGCTATGTGGATGAAATGATGATATCATGCCAACTTTCAACCTTTTCAGAGTTCATTTGAAATGCTTTTCAATTTTAGGGTCTTATAGCTCAAAATAATTAGTGAATGCATGAAAAATAACAAATGAAGTCAGACCGGATTGAAAAATGATGATGTGGCTTTGAATGGTTCATTTTGAACACACAAAAAGTCAGGATTTCAAATAAGGTTTAAAAAATGTAATCCCTTTGTAACACACGAGTTTCCGGATGAAATCCTGATACTTTGAAAGAGATTGTCCGTTTTGTACACGAAGTGCATCCAGTTTTTGCCGTAACCCTCTCAACTTTCTTGCACATGCTATGTGGATGAAATGATGATATCATGCCAACTTTCAACCTTTTCAGAGTTCATTTGAAATGCTTTTCAATTTTAGGGTCTTATAGCTCAAAATAATTAGTAAATGCATGAAAAATAACAAATGAAGTCAGAAAGGATTGAAAAATGAGGATGTGGCTTTGAATGGTGCATTTTGAACACACAAAAAGTCAGGAATTCAAATAAGTTTTAAAAATGAAATCCTTTTGTAACAGACGAGTTTCCGTATGAAATCCTAATACTTTGAAAGAGATTGTCCGTTTTTTACATGAAGTGCATCCAGTTTTTGCCGTAACCCTCTCAACTTTCTTGCACATGCTATGTGGATGAAATGATGATACCATGCCAACTTTCAACCTTTTCAGAGTTCATTTGAAATGTATTTCAATTTTAGGGTCTTATAGCTCAAAATAATTAGTAAATGCATAAAAATAACAAATGAAGTCAGAAAGGATTGAAAAATGATGATGTGGCTTTGAATGGTGCATTTTGAACACACAAAAATTCAGGAGTTCAAATAAGGTTTAAGAAATGAAATCCCTTTGTAGCAGACGAGTTTCCGGATGAAATCCTGATACTTTGAAAGAGATTGTCCGTTTTGTACACGAAGTGCATCCAGTTTTTGCCGTAACCCTCTCAACTTTCTTGCACATGCTATGTGGATGAAATGATGATATCATGCCAACTTTCAACCTTTTCAGAGTTCATTTGAAATGCTTTTCAATTTTAGGGTCTTATAGCTCAAAATAATTAGTGAATGCATGAAAAATAACAAATGAAGTCAGACCGGATTGAAAAATGATGATGTGGCTTTGAATGGTTCATTTTGAACACACAAAAAGTCAGGATTTCAAATAAGGTTTAAAAAATGTAATCCCTTTGTAACACACGAGTTTCCGGATGAAATCCTGATACTTTGAAAGAGATTGTCCGTTTTGTACACGAAGTGCATCCAGTTTTTGCCGTAACCCTCTCAACTTTCTTGCACATGCTATGTGGATGAAATGATGATATCATGCCAACTTTCAACCTTTTCAGAGTTCATTTGAAATGCTTTTCAATTTTAGGGTCTTATAGCTCAAAATAATTAGTAAATGCATGAAAAATAACAAATGAAGTCAGAAAGGATTGAAAAATGAGGATGTGGCTTTGAATGGTGCATTTTGAACACACAAAAAGTCAGGAATTCAAATAAGTTTTAAAAATGAAATCCTTTTGTAACAGACGAGTTTCCGTATGAAATCCTAATACTTTGAAAGAGATTGTCCGTTTTTTACATGAAGTGCATCCAGTTTTTGCCGTAACCCTCTCAACTTTCTTGCACATGCTATGTGGATGAAATGATGATACCATGCCAACTTTCAACCTTTTCAGAGTTCATTTGAAATGTATTTCAATTTTAGGGTCTTATAGCTCAAAATAATTAGTAAATGCATAAAAATAACAAATGAAGTCAGAAAGGATTGAAAAATGATGATGTGGCTTTGAATGGTGCATTTTGAACACACAAAAATTCAGGAGTTCAAATAAGGTTTAAAAAATGAAATCCCTTTGTAGCAGACGAGTTTCCGGATGAAATCCTGATACTTTGAAAGAGATTGTCCGTTTTGTACACGAAGTGCATCCAGTTTTTGCCGTAACCCTCTCAACTTTCTTGCACATGCTATGTGGATGAAATGATGATATCATGCCAACTTTCAACCTTTTCAGAGTTCATTTGAAATGCTTTTCAATTTTAGGGTCTTATAGCTCAAAATAATTAGTGAATGCATGAAAAATAACAAATGAAGTCAGACCGGATTGAAAAATGATGATGTGGCTTTGAATGGTTCATTTTGAACACACAAAAAGTCAGGATTTCAAATAAGGTTTAAAAAATGTAATCCCTTTGTAACACACGAGTTTCCGGATGAAATCCTGATACTTTGAAAGAGATTGTCCGTTTTGTACACGAAGTGCATCCAGTTTTTGCCGTAACCCTCTCAACTTTCTTGCACATGCTATGTGGATGAAATGATGATATCATGCCAACTTTCAACCTTTTCAGAGTTCATTTGAAATGCTTTTCAAGTTTAGGGTCTTATACTCAAAATAATTAGTAAATGCATGAAAAATAACAAATGAAGTCAGACTCAATTGAAAAATGATGATGTGGCTTTGAATGGTGCATTTTGAACACACAAAAAGTCAGGATTTCAAATAAGGTTTAAAAAATGAAATCCCTTTGTAACAGACGAGTTTCCGGATGAAATCCTGATACTTTGAAAGAGATTGTCTGTTTTGTACACGAAGTGCATCCAGTTTTTGCCGTAACCCTCTCAACTTTCATGCACATGCTATGTGGATGAAATGATGATATCGTGCCAACTTTCAACCTTTTCAGAGTTCATTTGAAATGCTTTTCAATTTTAGGGTCTTATAGCTCAAAATAATTAGTAAATGCATGAGAAATAACAAATGAAGTCAGAAAGGATTGAAAAATGATGATGTGGCTTTGAATGGTGCATTTTGAACACACAAAAAGTCAGGAGTTCAAATAAGGTTTAAAAAATGAAATCCCTTTGTAACAGACGAGTTTCCGGATGAAATCCTGATACTTTGAAAGAGATTGTCCGTTTTGTACACGAAGTGCATCCAGTTTTTGCCGTAACCCTCTCAACTTTCTTGCACATGCTATGTGGATGAAATGATGATATCATGCCAACTTTCAACCTTTTCAGAGTTCATTTGAAATGCTTTTCAATTTTAGGGTCTTATAGCTCAAAATAATTAGTAAATGCATGAAAAATAACAAATGAAGTCAGACCGGATTGAAAAATGATGATGTGGCTTTGAATGGTGCATTTTGAACACACAAAAAGTCAGCAGTTCAAATAAGGTTTAAAAAATGAAATCCCTTTGTAACACACGAGTTTCCGGATGAAATCCTGATACTTTGAAAGAGATTGTCCGTTTTGTACACGAAGTGCATCCAGTTTTTGCCGTAACCCTCTCAACTTTCTTGCACATGCTATGTGGATGAAATGATGATATCATGCCAACTTTCAACCTTTTCAGAGTTCATTTGAAATGCTTTTCAATTTTAGGGTCTTATAGCTCAAAATAATTAGTAAATGCATGAGAAATAACAAATGAAGTCAGAAGGATTGAAAAATGATGATGTGGCTTTGAATGGTGCATTTTGAACACACAAAAAGTCAGGAGTTCAAATAAGGTTTAAAAAATGAAATCCCTTTGTAACAGACGAGTTTCCGGATGAAATCCTGATACTTTGAAAGAGATTGTCCGTTTTGTACACGAAGTGCATCCAGTTTTTGCCGTAACCCTCTCAACTTTCTTGCACATGCTATGTGGATGAAATGATGATATCATGCCAACTTTCAACCTTTTCAGAGTTCATTTGAAATGCTTTTCAATTTTAGGGTCTTATAGCTCAAAATAATTAGTAAATGCATGAGAAATAACAAATGAAGTCAGAAGGATTGAAAAATGATGATGTGGCTTTGAATGGTGCATTTTGAACACACAAAAAGTCAGGAGTTCAAATAAGGTTTAAAAAATGAAATCCCTTTGTAACAGACGAGTTTCCGGATGAAATCCTGATACTTTGAAAGAGATTGTCCGTTTTGTACACGAAGTGCATCCAGTTTTTGCCGTAACCCTCTCAACTTTCTTGCACATGCTATGTGGATGAAATGATGATATCATGCCAACTTTCAACCTTTTCAGAGTTCATTTGAAATGCTTTTCAAGTTTAGGGTCTTATACTCAAAATAATTAGTAAATGCATGAAAAATAACAAATGAAGTCAGACTCGATTGAAAAATGATGATGTGGCTTTGAATGGTGCATTTTGAACACACAAAAAGTCAGGATTTCAAATAAGGTTTAAAAAATGAAATCCCTTTGTAACAGACGAGTTTCCGGATGAAATCCTGATACTTTGAAAGAGATTGTCCGTTTTGTACACGAAGTGCATCCAGTTTTTGCCGTAACCCTCTCAACTTTCATGCACATGCTATGTGGATGAAATGATGATATCGTGCCAACTTTCAACCTTTTCAGAGTTCATTTGAAATGCTTTTCAATTTTAGGGTCTTATAGCTCAAAATAATTAGTAAATGCATGAGAAATAACAAATGAAGTCTGAAAGGATTGAAAAATGATGATGTGGCTTTGAATGGTGCATTTTGAACACACAAAAAGTCAGGAGTTCAAATAAGGTTTAAAAAATGAAATCCCTTTGTAACAGACGAGTTTCCGGATGAAATCCTGATACTTTGAAAGAGATTGTCCGTTTTGTACACGAAGTGCATCCAGTTTTTGCCGTAACCCTCTCAACTTTCTTGCACATGCTATGTGGATGAAATGATGATATCGTGCCAACTTTCAACCTTTTCAGAGTTCATTTGAAATGCTTTTCAATTTTAGGGTCTTATAGCTCAAAATAATTAGTAAATGCATGAGAAATAACAAATGAAGTCAGAAAGGATTGAAAAATGATGATGTGGCTTTGAATGGTGCATTTTGAACACACAAAAAGTCAGGAGTTCAAATAAGGTTTAAAAAATGAAATCCCTTTGTAACAGACGAGTTTCCGGATGAAATCCTGATACTTTGAAAGAGATTGTCCGTTTTGTACACGAAGTGCATCCAGTTTTTGCCGTAACCCTCTCAACTTTATTGCACATGCTATGTGGATGAAATGATGATATCATGCCAACTTTCAACCTTTTCAGAGTTCATTTGAAATGCTTTTCAATTTTAGGGTCTTATAGCTCAAAATAATTAGTAAATGCATGAAAAATAACAAATGAAGTCAGACCGGATTGAAAAATGATGATGTGGCTTTGAATGGTGCATTTTGAACACACAAAAAGTCAGCAGTTCAAATAAGGTTTAAAAAATGAAATCCCTTTGTAACACACGAGTTTCCGGATGAAATCCTGATACTTTGAAAGAGATTGTCCGTTTTGTACACGAAGTGCATCCAGTTTTTGCCGTAACCCTCTCAACTTTCTTGCACATGCTATGTGGATGAAATGATGATATCATGCCAACTTTCAACCTTTTCAGAGTTCATTTGAAATGCTTTTCAATTTTAGGGTCTTATAGCTCAAAATAATTAGTAAATGCATGAGAAATAACAAATGAAGTCAGAAGGATTGAAAAATGATGATGTGGCTTTGAATGGTGCATTTTGAACACACAAAAAGTCAGGAGTTCAAATAAGGTTTAAAAAATGAAATCCCTTTGTAACAGACGAGTTTCCGGATGAAATCCTGATACTTTGAAAGAGATTGTCCGTTTTGTACACGAAGTGCATCCAGTTTTTGCCGTAACCCTCTCAACTTTCTTGCACATGCTATGTGGATGAAATGATGATATCATGCCAACTTTCAACCTTTTCAGAGTTCATTTGAAATGCTTTTCAATTTTAGGGTCTTATAGCTCAAAATAATTAGTAAATGCATGAGAAATAACAAATGAAGTCAGAAGGATTGAAAAATGATGATGTGGCTTTGAATGGTGCATTTTGAACACACAAAAAGTCAGGAGTTCAAATAAGGTTTAAAAAATGAAATCCCTTTGTAACAGACGAGTTTCCGGATGAAATCCTGATACTTTGAAAGAGATTGTCCGTTTTGTACACGAAGTGCATCCAGTTTTTGCCGTAACCCTCTCAACTTTCTTGCACATGCTATGTGGATGAAATGATGATATCATGCCAACTTTCAACCTTTTCAGAGTTCATTTGAAATGCTTTTCAAGTTTAGGGTCTTATACTCAAAATAATTAGTAAATGCATGAAAAATAACAAATGAAGTCAGACTCGATTGAAAAATGATGATGTGGCTTTGAATGGTGCATTTTGAACACACAAAAAGTCAGGATTTCAAATAAGGTTTAAAAAATGAAATCCCTTTGTAACAGACGAGTTTCCGGATGAAATCCTGATACTTTGAAAGAGATTGTCCGTTTTGTACACGAAGTGCATCCAGTTTTTGCCGTAACCCTCTCAACTTTCATGCACATGCTATGTGGATGAAATGATGATATCGTGCCAACTTTCAACCTTTTCAGAGTTCATTTGAAATGCTTTTCAATTTTAGGGTCTTATAGCTCAAAATAATTAGTAAATGCATGAGAAATAACAAATGAAGTCTGAAAGGATTGAAAAATGATGATGTGGCTTTGAATGGTGCATTTTGAACACACAAAAAGTCAGGAGTTCAAATAAGGTTTAAAAAATGAAATCCCTTTGTAACAGACGAGTTTCCGGATGAAATCCTGATACTTTGAAAGAGATTGTCCGTTTTGTACACGAAGTGCATCCAGTTTTTGCCGTAACCCTCTCAACTTTCTTGCACATGCTATGTGGATGAAATGATGATATCATGCCAACTTTCAACCTTTTCAGAGTTCATTTGAAATGCTTTTCAATTTTAGGGTCTTATAGCTCAAAATAATTAGTAAATGCATGAAAAATAACAAATGAAGTCAGACCGGATTGAAAAATGATGATGTGGCTTTGAATGGTGCATTTTGAACACACAAAAAGTCAGCAGTTCAAATAAGGTTTAAAAAATGAAATCCCTTTGTAACACACGAGTTTCCGGATGAAATCCTGATACTTTGAAAGAGATTGTCCGTTTTGTACACGAAGTGCATCCAGTTTTTGCCGTAACCCTCTCAACTTTCTTGCACATGCTATGTGGATGAAATGATGATATCATGCCAACTTTCAACCTTTTCAGAGTTCATTTGAAATGCTTTTCAATTTTAGGGTCTTATAGCTCAAAATAATTAGTAAATGCATGAGAAATAACAAATGAAGTCAGAAGGATTGAAAAATGATGATGTGGCTTTGAATGGTGCATTTTGAACACACAAAAAGTCAGGAGTTCAAATAAGGTTTAAAAAATGAAATCCCTTTGTAACAGACGAGTTTCCGGATGAAATCCTGATACTTTGAAAGAGATTGTCCGTTTTGTACACGAAGTGCATCCAGTTTTTGCCGTAACCCTCTCAACTTTCTTGCACATGCTATGTGGATGAAATGATGATATCATGCCAACTTTCAACCTTTTCAGAGTTCATTTGAAATGCTTTTCAATTTTAGGGTCTTATAGCTCAAAATAATTAGTAAATGCATGAAAAATAACAAATGAAGTCAGACCGGATTGAAAAATGATGATGTGGCTTTGAATGGTGCATTTTGAACACACAAAAAGTCAGCAGTTCAAATAAGGTTTAAAAAATGAAATCCCTTTGTAACACACGAGTTTCCGGATGAAATCCTGATACTTTGAAAGAGATTGTCCGTTTTGTACACGAAGTGCATCCAGTTTTTGCCGTAACCCTCTCAACTTTCTTGCACATGCTATGTGGATGAAATGATGATATCATGCCAACTTTCAACCTTTTCAGAGTTCATTTGAAATGCTTTTCAATTTTAGGGTCTTATAGCTCAAAATAATTAGTAAATGCATGAAAAATAACAAATGAAGTCAGACCGGATTGAAAAATGATGATGTGGCTTTGAATGGTGCATTTTGAACACACAAAAAGTCAGGAGTTCAAATAAGGTTTAAAAAATGAAATCCCTATGTAACACACGAGTTTCCGGATGAAATCCTGATACTTTGAAAGAGATTGTCCGTTTTGTACACGAAGTGCATCCAGTTTTTGCCGTAACCCTCTCAACTTTCTTGCACATGCTATGTGGATGAAATGATGATATCATGCCAACTTTCAACCTTTTCAGAGTTCATTTGAAATGCTTTTCAATTTTAGGGTCTTATAGCTCAAAATAATTAGTAAATGCATGAAAAATAACAAATGAAGTCAGAAAGGATTGAAAAATGATGATGTGGCTTTGAATGGTGCATTTTGAACACACAAAAAGTCAAGAATTCAAATAAGTTTTAAAAATGAAATCCTTTTGTAACAGACGAGTTTCCGTATGAAATCCTAATACTTTGAAAGAGATTGTCCGTTTTGTACATGAAGTGCATCCAGTTTTTGCCGTAACCCTCTGAACTTTCTTGCACATGCTATCTGGATGAAATGATGATACCATGCCAACTTTCAACCTTTTCAGAGTTCATTTGAAATGTATTTCAATTTTAGGGTCTTATAGCTCAAAATAATTAGTAAATGCATAAAAATAACAAATGAAGTCAGAAAGGATTGAAAAATGATGATGTGGCTTTGAATGGTGCATTTTGAACACACAAAAATTCAGGAGTTCAAATAAGGTCTAAAAAATGAAATCCCTTTGTAACAGGCGAGTTTCCGGATGAAATCCTGATACTTTGAAAGAGATTGTCCGTTTTGTACACGAAGTGCATCCAGTTTTTGCCGTAACCCTCTCAACTTTCTTGCACATGCTATGTGGATGAAATGATGATATCATGCCAACTTTCAACCTTTTCAGAGTTCATTGAAATGCTTTTCAATTTTAGGGTCTTATAGCTCAAAATAATTAGTAAAAGCATGAAAAATAACAAATGAAGTCAGACCGGATTGAAAAATGATGATGTGGCTTTGAATGGTGCATTTTGAACACACAAAAAGTCAGGAGTTCAAATAAGGTTTAAAAAATGTAATCCCTTTGTAACAAACGAGTTTCCGGATGAAATCCTGATACTTTGAAAGAGATTGTCCGTTTTGTACACGAAGTGCATCCAGTTTTTGCCGTAACCCTCTCAACTTTCTTGCACATGCTATGTGGATGAAATGATGATATCATGCCAACTTTCAACCTTTTCAGAGTTCATTTGAAATGCTTTTCAATTTTAGGGTCTTATAGCTCAAAATAATTAGTAAATGCATGAAAAATAACAAATGAAGTCAGACTGGATTGAAAAATGGTGATGTGGCTTTGAATGGTGCATTTTGAACACACAAAAAGTCAGGAGTTCAAATAAGGTTTAAAAAATGTAATCCCTTTGTAACACACGAGTTTCCGGATGAAATCCTGATACTTTGAAAGAGATTTTCCGTTTTGTACACGAAGTGCATCCAGTTTTTGCCGTAACCCTCTGAACTTTCTTGCACATGCTATGTGGATGAAATGATGATATCATGCCAACTTTCAACCTTTTCAGAGTTCATTTGAAATGCTTTTCAATTTTAGGGTCTTATAGCTCAAAATAATTAGTAAATGCATGAGAAATAACAAATGAAGTCAGAAAGGATTGAAAAATGATGATGTGGCTTTGAATGGTGCATTTTGAACACACAAAAAGTCAGGAGTTCAAATAAGGTTTAAAAAATGAAATCCCTTTCTAACAGACGAGTTTCCGGATGAAATCCTGATACTTTGAAAGAGATTGTCCGTTTTGTACACGAAGTGCATCCAGTTTTTGCCGTAACCCTCTCAACTTTCTTGCACATGCTATGTGGATGAAATGATGATATCATGCCAACTTTCAACCTTTTCAGAGTTCATTTGAAATGCTTTTCAATTTTAGGGTCTTATAGCTCAAAATAATTAGTAAATGCATGAAAAATAACAAATGAAGTCAGAAAGGATTGAAAAATGATGATGTGGCTTTGAATGGTGCATTTTGAACACACAAAAAGTCAGGAATTCAAATAAGTTTTAAAAATGAAATCCTTTTGTAACAGACGAGTTTCCGTATGAAATCCTAATACTTTGAAAGACATTGTCCATTTTGTACATGAAGTGCATCCAGTTTTTGCCGTAACCCTCTGAACTTTCTTGCACATGCTATCTGGATGAAATGATGATACCATGCCAACTTTCAACCTTTTCAGAGTTCATTTAAAATGTATTTCAATTTTAGGGTCTTATAGCTCAAAATAATTAGTAAATGCATAAAAATAACAAATGAAGTCAGAAAGGATTGAAAAATGATGATGTGGCTTTGAATGGTGCATTTTGAACACACAAAAATTCAGGAGTTCAAATAAGGTTTAAAAAATGAAATCCCTTTGTAACAGGCGAGTTTCCGGATGAAATCCTGATACTTTGAAAGAGATTGTCCGTTTTATACACGAAGTGCATCCAGTTTTTGCCGTAACCCTCTCAACTTTCTTGCACATGCTATGTGGATGAAATGATGATATCATGCCAACTTTCAACCTTTTCAGAGTTCATTGAAATGCTTTTCAATTTTAGGGTCTTATAGCTCAAAATAATTAGTAAAAGCATGAAAAATAACAAATGAAGTCAGACCGGATTGAAAAATGATGATGTGGCTTTGAATGGTGCATTTTGAACACACAAAAAGTCAGGAGTTCAAATAAGGTTTAAAAAATGTAATCCCTTTGTAACACACGAGTTTCCGGATGAAATCCTGATACTTTGAAAGAGATTGTCCGTTTTGTACACGAAGTGCATCCAGTTTTTGCCGTAACCCTCTCAACTTTCTTGCACATGCTATGTGGATGAAATGATGATATCATGCCAACTTTCAACCTTTTCAGAGTTCATTTGAAATGCTTTTCAATTTTAGGGTCTTATAGCTCAAAATAATTAGTAAATGCATGAAAAATAACAAATGAAGTCAGACCGGATTGAAAAATGGTGATGTGGCTTTGAATGGTGCATTTTGAACACACAAAAAGTCAGGAGTTCAAATAAGGTTTAAAAAATGTAATCCCTTTGTAACACACGAGTTTCCGGATGAAATCCTGATACTTTGAAAGAGATTGTCCGTTTTGTACACGAAGTGCATCCAGTTTTTGCCGTAACCCTCTCAACTTTCTTGCACATGCTATGTGGATGAAATGATGATATCATGCCAACTTTCAACCTTTTCAGAGTTCATTTGAAATGCTTTTCAATTTTAGGGTCTTATAGCTCAAAATAATTAGTAAATGCATGAGAAATAACAAATGAAGTCAGAAAGGATTGAAAAATGATGATGTGGCTTTGAATGGTGCATTTTGAACACACAAAAAGTTAGGAGTTCAAATAAGGTTTAAAAAATGAAATCCCTTTGTAACAGACGAGTTTCCGGATGAAATCCTGATACTTTGAAAGAGATTGTCCGTTTTGTACACGAAGTGCATCCAGTTTTTGTCGTAACCCTCTCAACTTTCTTGCACATGCTATGTGGATGAAATGATGATATCATGCCAACTTTCAACCTTTTCAGAGTTCATTTGAAATGCTTTTCAATTTTAGGGTCTTATAGCTCAAAATAATTAGTAAAAGCATGAAAAATAACAAATGAAGTCAGAAAGGATTGAAAAATGATGATGTGGCTTTGAATGGTGAATTTTGAACACACAAAAAGTCAGGAATTCAAATAAGTTTTAAAAATGAAATCCTTTTGTAACAGACGAGTTTCCGTATGAAATCCTAATACTTTGAAAGAGATTGTCCGTTTTGTACATGAAGTGCATCCAGTTTTTGCCGTAACCCTCTGAACTTTCTTGCACATGCTATCTGGATGAAATGATGATACCATGCCAACTTTCAACCTTTTCAGAGTTCATTTGAAATGTATTTCAATTTTAGGGTCTTATAGCTCAAAATAATTAGTAAATGCATAAAAATAACAAATGAAGTCAGAAAGGATTGAAAAATGATGATGTGGCTTTGAATGGTGCATTTTGAACACACAAAAATTCAGGAGTTCAAATAAGGTTTAAAAAATGAAATCCCTTTGTAACAGGCGAGTTTCCGGATGAAATCCTGATACTTTGAAAGAGATTGTCCGTTTTGTACACGAAGTGCATCCAGTTTTTGCCGTAACCCTCTCAACTTTCTTGCACATGCTATGTGGATGAAATGATGATATCATGCCAACTTTCAACCTTTTCAGAGTTCATTGAAATGCTTTTCAATTTTAGGGTCTTATAGCTCAAAATAATTAGTAAAAGCATGAAAAATAACAAATGAAGTCAGACCGGATTGAAAAATGATGATGTGGCTTTGAATGGTGCATTTTGAACACACAAAAAGTCAGGAGTTCAAATAAGGTTTAAATAATGTAATCCCTTTGTAACACACGAGTTTCCGGATGAAATCCTGATACTTTGAAAGAGATTGTCCGTTTTGTACACGAAGTGCATCCAGTTTTTGCCGTAACCCTCTCAACTTTCTTGCACATCCTATGTGGATGAAATGATGATATCATGCCAACTTTCAACCTTTTCAGAGTTCATTTGAAATGCTTTTCAATTTTAGGGTCTTATAGCTCAAAATAATTAGTAAATGCATGAGAAATAACAAATGAAGTCAGAAAGGATTGAAAAATGATGATGTGGCTTTGAATGGTGCATTTTGAACACACAAAAAGTCAGGAGTTCAAATAAGGTTTAAAAAATGAAATCCCTTTGTAACAGACGAGTTTCCGGATGAAATCCTGATACTTTGAAAGAGATTGTCCGTTTTGTACACGAAGTGCATCCAGGTTTTGCCGTAACCCTCTCAACTTTCTTGCACATGCTATGTGGATGAAATGATGATATCATGCCAACTTTCAACCTTTTCAGAGTTCATTTGAAATGCTTTTCAATTTTAGGGTCTTATAGCTCAAAATAATTAGTAAATGCATGAAGAATAACAAATGAAGTCAGAAAGGATTGAAAAATGATGATGTGGCTTTGAATGGTGCATTTTGAACACACAAAAAGTCAGGAATTCAAATAAGTTTTAAAAATGAAATCCTTTTGTAACAGACGAGTTTCCGTATGAAATCCTAACACTTTGAAAGAGATTGTCCGTTTTGTACATGAAGTGCATCCAGTTTTTGCCGTAACCCTCTGAACTTTCTTGCACATGCTATCTGGATGAAATGATGATACCATGCCAACTTTCAACCTTTTCAGAGTTCATTTGAAATGTATTTCAATTTTAGGGTCTTATAGCTCAAAATAATTAGTAAATGCATAAAAATAACAATTGAAGTCAGAAAGGATTGAAAAATGATGATGTGGCTTTGAATGGTGCATTTTGAACACACAAAAATTCAGGAGTTCAAATAAGGTTTAAAAAATGAAATCCCTTTGTAACAGGCGAGTTTCCGGATGAAATCCTGATACTTTGAAAGAGATTGTCCGTTTTGTACACGAAGTGCATCCAGTGTTTGCCGTAACCCTCTCAACTTTCTTGCACATGCTATGTGGATGAAATGATGATATCATGCCAACTTTCAACCTTTTCAGAGTTCATTGAAATGCTTTTCAATTTAAGGGTCTTATAGCTCAAAATAATTAGTAAAAGCATGAAAAATAACAAATGAAGTCAGACCGGATTGAAAAATGATGATGTGGCTTTGAATGGTGCATTTTGAACACACAAAAAGTCAGGAGTTCAAATAAGGTTTAAAAAATGTAATCCCTTTGTAACACACGAGTTTCCGGATGAAATCCTGATACTTTGAAAGAGATTGTCCGTTTTGTACACGAAGTGCATCCAGTTTTTGCCGTAACCCTCTCAACTTTCTTGCACATGCTATGTGGATGAAATGATGATATCATGCCAACTTTCAACCTTTTCAGAGTTCATTTGAAATGCTTTTCAATTTTAGGGTCTTATAGCTCAAAATAATTAGTAAATGCATGAAAAATAACAAATGAAGTCAGACCGGATTGAAAAATGATGATGTGGCTTTGAATGGTGCATTTTGAACACACAAAAAGTCAGGAGTTCAAATAAGGTTTAAAAATGAAATCCCTTTGTAACAGACGAGTTTCCGGATGAAATCCTGATACTTTGAAAGAGATTGTCCGTTTTGTACACGAAGTGCATCCAGTTTTTGCCGTAACCCTCTCAACTTTCTTGCACATGCTATGTGGATGAAATGATGATATCATGCCAACTTTCAACCTTTTCAGAGTTCATTTGAAATTCTTTTCAATTTTAGGGTCTTATAGCTCAAAATAATTAGTAAATGCATGAAAAATAACAAATGAAGTCAGACCGGATTGAAAAATGATGATGTGGCTTTGAATGGTGCATTTTGAACACACAAAAAGTCAGCAGTTCAAATAAGGTTTAAAAAATGAAATCCCTTTGTAACACACGAGTTTCCGGATGAAATCCTCATACTTTGAAAGAGATTGTCCGTTTTGTACACGAAGTGCATCCAGTTTTTGCCGTAACCCTCTCAACTTTCTTGCACATGCTATGTGGATGAAATGATGATATCATGCCAACTTTCAACCTTTTCAGAGTTCATTTGAAATGCTTTTCAATTTTAGGGTCTTATAGCTCAAAATAATTAGTAAATGCATGAAAAATAACAAATGAAGTCAGACCGGATTGAAAAATGATGATGTGGCTTTGAATGGTGCATTTTGAACACACAAAAAGTCAGGAGTTCAAATAAGGTTTAAAAAATGAAATCCCTTTGTAACACACGAGTTTCCGGATGAAATCCTGATACTTTGAAAGAGATTGTCCGTTTTGTACACGAAGTGCATCCAGTTTTTGCCGTAACCCTCTCAACTTTCTTGCACATGCTATGTGGATGAAATGATGATATCATGCCAACTTTCAACCTTTTCAGAGTTCATTTGAAATGCTTTTCAATTTTAGGGTCTTATAGCTCAAAATAATTAGTAAATGCATGAAAAATAACAAATGAAGTCAGAAAGGATTGAAAAATGATGATGTGGCTTTGAATGGTGCATTTTGAACACACAAAAAGTCAGGAATTCAAATAAGTTTTAAAAATGAAATCCTTTCGTAACAGACGAGTTTCCGTATGAAATCCTAATACTTTGAAAGAGATTGTCCGTTTTGTACATGAAGTGCATCCAGTTTTTGCCGTAACCCTCTGAACTTTCTTGCACATGCTATCTGGATGAAATGATGATACCATGCCAACTTTCAACCTTTTCAGAGTTCATTTGAAATGTATTTCAATTTTAGGGTCTTATAGCTCAAAATAATTAGTAAATGCATAAAAATAACAAATGAAGTCAGAAAGGATTGAAAAATGATGATGTGGCTTTGAATGGTGCATTTTGAACACACAAAAATTCAGGAGTTCAAATAAGGTTTAAAAAATGAAATCCTTTTGTAACAGGCGAGTTTCCGGATGAAATCCTGATACTTTGAAAGAGATTGTCCGTTTTGTACATGAAGTGCATCCAGTTTTTGCCGTAACCCTCTCAACTTTCTTGCACATGCTATGTGGATGAAATGATGATATCATGCCAACTTTCAACCTTTTCAGAGTTCATTGAAATGCTTTTCAATTTTAGGGTCTTATAGCTCAAAATAATTAGTAAAAGCATGAAAAATAACAAATGAAGTCAGACCGGATTGAAAAATGATGATGTGGCTTTGAATGGTGCATTTTGAACACACAAAAAGTCAGGAGTTCAAATAAGGTTTAAAAAATGAAATCCCTTTGTAACACACGAGTTCCCGGATGAAATCCTGATACTTTGGAAGAGATTGTCCGTTTTGTACACGAAGTGCATCCAGTTTTTGCCGTAACCCTCTCAACTTTCTTGCACATGCTATGTGGATGAAATGATGATATCATGCCAACTTTCAACCTTTTCAGAGTTCATTTGAAATGCTTTTCAATTTTAGGGTCTTATAGCTCAAAATAATTAGTAAATGCATGAAAAATAACAAATGAAGTCAGACCGGATTGAAAAATGATGATGTGGCTTTGAATGGTGCATTTTGAACACACAAAAAGTCAGGAGTTCAAATAAGGTTTAAAAAATGAAATCCCTTTGTAACACACGAGTTTCCGGATGAAATCCTGATACTTTGAAAGAGATTGTCCGTTTTGTACACGAAGTGCATCCAGTTTTTGCCGTAACCCTCTCAACTTTCCTGCACATGCTATGTGGATGAAATGATGATATCATGCCAACTTTCAACCTTTTCAGAGTTCATTTGAAATGCTTTTCAATTTTAGGGTCTTATAGCTCAAAATAATTAGTAAATGCATGAAAAATAACAAATGAAGTCAGAAAGGATTGAAAAATGATGATGTGGCTTTGAATGGTGCATTTTGAACACACAAAAAGTCAGGAATTCAAATAAGTTTTAAAAATGAAATCCTTTCGTAACAGACGAGTTTCCGTATGAAATCCTAATACTTTGAAAGAGATTGTCCGTTTTGTACATGAAGTGCATCCAGTTTTTGCCGTAACCCTCTGAACTTTCTTGCACATGCTATCTGGATGAAATGATGATACCATGCCAACTTTCAACCTTTTCAGAGTTCATTTGAAATGTATTTCAATTTTAGGGTCTTATAGCTCAAAATAATTAGTAAATGCATAAAAATAACAAATGAAGTCACAAAGGATTGAAAAATGATGATGTGGCTTTGAATGGTGCATTTTGAACACACAAAAATTCAGGAGTTCAAATAAGGTTTAAAAAATGAAATCCTTTTGTAACAGGCGAGTTTCCGGATGAAATCCTGATACTTTGAAAGAGATTGTCCGTTTTGTACATGAAGTGCATCCAGTTTTTGCCGTAACCCTCTCAACTTTCTTGCACATGCTATGTGGATGAAATGATGATATCATGCCAACTTTCAACCTTTTCAGAGTTCATTGAAATGCTTTTCAATTTTAGGGTCTTATAGCTCAAAATAATTAGTAAAAGCATGAAAAATAACAAATGAAGTCAGAAAGGATTGAAAAATGATGATGTGGCTTTGAATGGTGCATTTTGAACACACAAAAAGTCAGGAGTTCAAATAAGGTTTAAAAAATGTAATCCCTTTGTAACACACGAGTTTCCGGATGAAATCCTGATACTTTGAAAGAGATTGTCCGTTTTGTACACGAAGTGCATCCAGTTTTTGCCGTAACCCTCTCAACTTTCTTGCACATGCTATGTGGATGAAATGATGATATCATGCCAACTTTCAACCTTTTCAGAGTTCATTTGAAATGCTTTTCAATTTTAGGGTCTTATAGCTCAAAATAATTAGTAAAAGCATGAGAAATAACAAATGAAGTCAGACCGGATTGAAAAATGATGATGTGGCTTTGAATGGTGCATTTTGAACACACAAAAAGTCAGGATTTTAAATAAGGTTTAAAAAATGAAATCTCTTTGTAACAGACGAGTTTCCGGATGAAATCCTGATACTTCGAAAGAGATTGTCCGTTTTGTACACGAAGTGCATCCAGTTTTTGCCGTAACCCTCTCAACTTTCTTGCACATGCTATGTGGATGAAATGATGATATCATGCCAACTTTCAACCTTTTCAGAGTTCATTTGAAATGCTTTTCAATTTTAGGGTCTTATAGCTCAAAATAATTAGTAAATGCACGAGAAATAACAAATGAAGTCAGAAAGGATTGAAAAATGATGATGTGGCTTTGAATGGTGCATTTTGAACACACAAAAAGGCAGGAGTTCAAATAAGGTTTAAAAAATGAAATCCCTTTGTAACAGACGAGTTTCCGGATGAAATCCTGATACTTTGAAAGAGATTGTCCGTTTTGTACACGAAGTGCATCCAGTTTTTGCCGTAACCCTCTCAACTTTCTTGCACATGCTATGTGGATGAAATGATGATATCATGCCAACTTTCAACCTTTTAAGAGTTCATTTGAAATGCTTTTCAATTTTAGGGTCTTATAGCTCAAAATAATTAGTAAATGCATGAAAAATAACAAATGAAGTCAGACCGGATTGAAAAATGATGATGTGGCTTTGAATGGTGCATTTTGAACACACAAAAAGTCAGGAGTTCAAATAAGGTTTAAAAAATGAAATCCCTTTGTAACAGACGAGTTTCCGGATGAAATCCTGATACTTTGAAAGAGATTGTCCGTTTTGTACACGAAGTGCATCCAGTTTTTGCCGTAACCCTCTCAACTTTCTTGCACATGCTATGTGGATGAAATGATGATATCATGCCAACTTTCAACCTTTTCAGAGTTCATTTGAAATGCTTTTCAATTTTAGGGTCTTATAGCTCAAAATAATTAGTAAATGCATGAGAAACAACAAATGAAGTCAGACCGGATTGAAAAATTATGATGTGGCTTTGAATGGTGCATTTTGAACACACAAAAAGTCAGGAGTTCAAATAAGGTTTAAAAAATGAAATTCCTTTGTAACAGACGAGTTTCCGGATGAAATCCTGATACTTCGAAAGAGATTGTCCGTTTTGTACACGAAGTGCATCCAATTTTTGCCGTAACCCTCTCAACTTTCTTGCACATGCTATGTGGATGAAATGATGATATCATGCCAACTTTCAACCTTTTCAGAGTTCATTTGAAATGCTTTTCAATTTTAGGGTCTTATAGCTCAAAATAATTAGTAAAAGCATGAAAAATAACAAATGAAGTCAGAAAGGATTGAAAAATGATGATGTCGCTTTGAATGGTGCATTTTGAACACACAAAAAGTCAGGAGTTCAAATAAGGTTTAAAAAATGAAATCCCTTTGTAACACACGAGTTTCCGGATGAAATCCTGATACTTTGAAAGAGATTGTCCGTTTTGTACACGAAGTGCATCCAGTTTTTGCCGTAACCCTCTCAACTTTCTTGCACATGCTATGTGGATGAAATGATGATATCATGCCAACTTTCAACCTTTTCAGAGTTCATTTGAAATGCTTTTCAATTTTAGGGTCTTATAGCTCAAAATAATTAGTAAATGCATGAGAAATAACAAATGAAGTCAGAAAGGATTGAAAAATGATGATGTGGCTTTGAATGGTGCATTTTGAACACACAAAAAGTCAGGAGTTCAAATAAGGTTTAAAAAATGAAATCCCTTTGTAACAGACGAGTTTCCGGATGAAATCCTGATACTTTGAAAGAGATTGTCCGTTTTGTACACGAAGTGCATCCAGTTTTTGCCGTAACCCTCTCAACTTTCTTGCACATGCTATGTGGATGAAATGATGATATCATGCCAACTTTCAACGTTTTCAGAGTTCATTTGAAATGCTTTTCAATTTTAGGGTCTTATAGCTCAAAATAATTAGTAAAAGCATGAAAAATAACAAATGAAGTCAGACCGGATTGAAAAATGATGATGTGGCTTTGAATGGTGCATTTTGAACACACAAAAAGTCAGGAGTTCAAATAAGGTTTAAAAAATGAAATCCCTTTGTAACACACGAGTTTCCGGATGAAATCCTGATACTTTGAAAGAGATTGTCCGTTTTGTACACGAAGTGCATCCAGTTTTTGCCGTAACCCTCTCAACTTTCTTGCACATGCTATGTGGATGAAATGATGATATCATGCCAACTTTCAACCTTTTAAGAGTTCATTTGAAATGCTTTTCAATTTTAGGGTCTTATAGCTCAAAATAATTAGTAAATGCATGAAAAATAACAAATGAAGTCAGACCGGATTGAAAAATGATGATGTGGCTTTGAATGGTGCATTTTGAACACACAAAAAGTCAGGAGTTCAAATAAGGTTTAAAAAATGAAATCCCTTTGTAACAGACGAGTTTCCGGATGAAATCCTGATACTTTGAAAGAGATTGTCCGTTTTGTACACGAAGTGCATCCAGTTTTTGCCGTAACCCTCTCAACTTTCTTGCACATGCTATGTGGATGAAATGATGATATCATGCCAACTTTCAACCTTTTCAGAGTTCATTTGAAATGCTTTTCAATTTTAGGGTCTTATAGCTCAAAATAATTAGTAAATGCATGAGAAACAACAAATGAAGTCAGACCGGATTGAAAAATTATGATGTGGCTTTGAATGGTGCATTTTGAACACACAAAAAGTCAGGAGTTCAAATAAGGTTTAAAAAATGAAATTCCTTTGTAACAGACGAGTTTCCGGATGAAATCCTGATACTTCGAAAGAGATTGTCCGTTTTGTACACGAAGTGCATCCAATTTTTGCCGTAACCCTCTCAACTTTCTTGCACATGCTATGTGGATGAAATGATGATATCATGCCAACTTTCAACCTTTTCAGAGTTCATTTGAAATGCTTTTCAATTTTAGGGTCTTATAGCTCAAAATAATTAGTAAAAGCATGAAAAATAACAAATGAAGTCAGAAAGGATTGAAAAATGATGATGTCGCTTTGAATGGTGCATTTTGAACACACAAAAAGTCAGGAGTTCAAATAAGGTTTAAAAAATGAAATCCCTTTGTAACACACGAGTTTCCGGATGAAATCCTGATACTTTGAAAGAGATTGTCCGTTTTGTACACGAAGTGCATCCAGTTTTTGCCGTAACCCTCTCAACTTTCTTGCACATGCTATGTGGATGAAATGATGATATCATGCCAACTTTCAACCTTTTCAGAGTTCATTTGAAATGCTTTTCAATTTTAGGGTCTTATAGCTCAAAATAATTAGTAAATGCATGAGAAATAACAAATGAAGTCAGAAAGGATTGAAAAATGATGATGTGGCTTTGAATGGTGCATTTTGAACACACAAAAAGTCAGGAGTTCAAATAAGGTTTAAAAAATGAAATCCCTTTGTAACAGACGAGTTTCCGGATGAAATCCTGATACTTTGAAAGAGATTGTCCGTTTTGTACACGAAGTGCATCCAGTTTTTGCCGTAACCCTCTCAACTTTCTTGCACATGCTATGTGGATGAAATGATGATATCATGCCAACTTTCAACGTTTTCAGAGTTCATTTGAAATGCTTTTCAATTTTAGGGTCTTATAGCTCAAAATAATTAGTAAAAGCATGAAAAATAACAAATGAAGTCAGACCGGATTGAAAAATGATGATGTGGCTTTGAATGGTGCATTTTGAACACACAAAAAGTCAGGAGTTCAAATAAGGTTTAAAAAATGAAATCCCTTTGTAACACACGAGTTTCCGGATGAAATCCTGATACTTTGAAAGAGATTGTCCGTTTTGTACACGAAGTGCATCCAGTTTTTGCCGTAACCCTCTCAACTTTCTTGCACATGCTATGTGGATGAAATGATGATATCATGCCAACTTTCAACCTTTTCAGAGTTCATTTGAAATGCTTTTCAATTTTAGGGTCTTATAGCTCAAAATAATTAGTAAATGCATGAGAAATAACAAATGAAGTCAGAAAGGATTGAAAAATGATGATGTGGCTTTGAATGGTGCATTTTGAACACACAAAAAGTCAGGAGTTCAAATAAGGTTTAAAAATGAAATCCCTTTGTAACAGACGAGTTTCCGGATGAAATCCTGATACTTTGAAAGAGATTGTCCGTTTTGTACACGAAGTGCATCCAGTTTTTGCCGTAACCCTCTCAACTTTCTTGCACATGCTATGTGGATGAAATGATGATATCATGCCAACTTTCAACCTTTTCAGAGTTCATTTGAAATGCTTTTCAATTTTAGGGTCTTATAGCTCAAAATAATTAGTAAATGCATGAGAAACAACAAATGAAGTCAGACCGGATTGAAAAATGATGATGTGGCTTTGAATGGTGCATTTTGAACACACAAAAAGTCAGGAGTTCAAATAAGGTTTAAAAAATGAAATTCCTTTGTAACAGACGAGTTTCCGGATGAAATCCTGATACTTCGAAAGAGATTGTCCGTTTTGTACACGAAGTGCATCCAGTTTTTGCCGTAACCCTCTCAACTTTCTTGCACATGCTATGTGGATGAAATGATGATATCATGCCAACTTTCAACCTTTTAAGAGTTCATTTGAAATGCTTTTCAATTTTAGGGTCTTATAGCTCAAAATAATTAGTAAATGCATGAAAAATAACAAATGAAGTCAGACCGGATTGAAAAATGATGATGTGGCTTTGAATGGTGCATTTTGAACACACAAAAAGTCAGGAGTTCAAATAAGGTTTAAAAAATGAAATCCCTTTGTAACAGACGAGTTTCCGGATGAAATCCTGATACTTTGAAAGAGATTGTCCGTTTTGTACACGAAGTGCATCCAGTTTTTGCCGTAACCCTCTCAACTTTCTTGCACATGCTATGTGGATGAAATGATGATATCATGCCAACTTTCAACCTTTTAAGAGTTCATTTGAAATGCTTTTCAATTTTAGGGTCTTATAGCTCAAAATAATTAGTAAATGCATGAAAAATAACAAATGAAGTCAGACCGGATTGAAAAATGATGATGTGGCTTTGAATGGTGCATTTTGAACACACAAAAAGTCAGGAGTTCAAATAAGGTTTAAAAAATGAAATCCCTTTGTAACAGACGAGTTTCCGGATGAAATCCTGATACTTTGAAAGAGATTGTCCGTTTTGTACACGAAGTGCATCCAGTTTTTGCCGTAACCCTCTCAACTTTCTTGCACATGCTATGTGGATGAAATGATGATATCATGCCAACTTTCAACCTTTTCAGAGTTCATTTGAAATGCTTTTCAATTTTAGGGTCTTATAGCTCAAAATAATTAGTAAATGCATGAGAAACAACAAATGAAGTCAGACCGGATTGAAAAATTATGATGTGGCTTTGAATGGTGCATTTTGAACACACAAAAAGTCAGGAGTTCAAATAAGGTTTAAAAAATGAAATTCCTTTGTAACAGACGAGTTTCCGGATGAAATCCTGATACTTCGAAAGAGATTGTCCGTTTTGTACACGAAGTGCATCCAATTTTTGCCGTAACCCTCTCAACTTTCTTGCACATGCTATGTGGATGAAATGATGATATCATGCCAACTTTCAACCTTTTCAGAGTTCATTTGAAATGCTTTTCAATTTTAGGGTCTTATAGCTCAAAATAATTAGTAAAAGCATGAAAAATAACAAATGAAGTCAGAAAGGATTGAAAAATGATGATGTCGCTTTGAATGGTGCATTTTGAACACACAAAAAGTCAGGAGTTCAAATAAGGTTTAAAAAATGAAATCCCTTTGTAACACACGAGTTTCCGGATGAAATCCTGATACTTTGAAAGAGATTGTCCGTTTTGTACACGAAGTGCATCCAGTTTTTGCCGTAACCCTCTCAACTTTCTTGCACATGCTATGTGGATGAAATGATGATATCATGCCAACTTTCAACCTTTTCAGAGTTCATTTGAAATGCTTTTCAATTTTAGGGTCTTATAGCTCAAAATAATTAGTAAATGCATGAGAAATAACAAATGAAGTCAGAAAGGATTGAAAAATGATGATGTGGCTTTGAATGGTGCATTTTGAACACACAAAAAGTCAGGAGTTCAAATAAGGTTTAAAAAATGAAATCCCTTTGTAACAGACGAGTTTCCGGATGAAATCCTGATACTTTGAAAGAGATTGTCCGTTTTGTACACGAAGTGCATCCAGTTTTTGCCGTAACCCTCTCAACTTTCTTGCACATGCTATGTGGATGAAATGATGATATCATGCCAACTTTCAACGTTTTCAGAGTTCATTTGAAATGCTTTTCAATTTTAGGGTCTTATAGCTCAAAATAATTAGTAAAAGCATGAAAAATAACAAATGAAGTCAGACCGGATTGAAAAATGATGATGTGGCTTTGAATGGTGCATTTTGAACACACAAAAAGTCAGGAGTTCAAATAAGGTTTAAAAAATGAAATCCCTTTGTAACACACGAGTTTCCGGATGAAATCCTGATACTTTGAAAGAGATTGTCCGTTTTGTACACGAAGTGCATCCAGTTTTTGCCGTAACCCTCTCAACTTTCTTGCACATGCTATGTGGATGAAATGATGATATCATGCCAACTTTCAACCTTTTCAGAGTTCATTTGAAATGCTTTTCAATTTTAGGGTCTTATAGCTCAAAATAATTAGTAAATGCATGAGAAATAACAAATGAAGTCAGAAAGGATTGAAAAATGATGATGTGGCTTTGAATGGTGCATTTTGAACACACAAAAAGTCAGGAGTTCAAATAAGGTTTAAAAATGAAATCCCTTTGTAACAGACGAGTTTCCGGATGAAATCCTGATACTTTGAAAGAGATTGTCCGTTTTGTACACGAAGTGCATCCAGTTTTTGCCGTAACCCTCTCAACTTTCTTGCACATGCTATGTGGATGAAATGATGATATCATGCCAACTTTCAACCTTTTCAGAGTTCATTTGAAATGCTTTTCAATTTTAGGGTCTTATAGCTCAAAATAATTAGTAAATGCATGAGAAACAACAAATGAAGTCAGACCGGATTGAAAAATGATGATGTGGCTTTGAATGGTGCATTTTGAACACACAAAAAGTCAGGAGTTCAAATACGGTTTAAAAAATGAAATTCCTTTGTAACAGACGAGTTTCCGGATGAAATCCTGATACTTCGAAAGAGATTGTCCGTTTTGTACACGAAGTGTATCCAGTTTTTGCCGTAACCCTCTCAACTTTCTTGCACATGCTATGTGGATGAAATGATGATATCATGCCAACTTTCAACCTTTTCAGAGTTCATTTGAAATGCTTTTCAATTTTAGGGTCTTATAGCTCAAAATAATTAGTAAATGCATGAGAAATAACAAATGAAGTCAGAAAGGATTGAAAAATGATGATGTGGCTTTGAATGGTGCATTTTGAACACACAAAAAGTCAGGAGTTCAAATAAGGTTTAAAAATGAAATCCCTTTGTAACAGACGAGTTTCCGGATGAAATCCTGATACTTTGAAAGAGATTGTCCGTTTTGTACACGAAGTGCATCCAGTTTTTGCCGTAACCCTCTCAACTTTCTTGCACATGCTATGTGGATGAAATGATGATATCATGCCAACTTTCAACCTTTTCAGAGTTCATTTGAAATGCTTTTCAATTTTAGGGTCTTATAGCTCAAAATAATTAGTAAATGCATGAGAAACAACAAATGAAGTCAGACCGGATTGAAAAATGATGATGTGGCTTTGAATGGTGCATTTTGAACACACAAAAAGTCAGGAGTTCAAATAAGGTTTAAAAAATGAAATTCCTTTGTAACAGACGAGTTTCCGGATGAAATCCTGATACTTCGAAAGAGATTGTCCGTTTTGTACACGAAGTGCATCCAGTTTTTGCCGTAACCCTCTCAACTTTCTTGCACATGCTATGTGGATGAAATGATGATATCATGCCAACTTTCAACCTTTTAAGAGTTCATTTGAAATGCTTTTCAATTTTAGGGTCTTATAGCTCAAAATAATTAGTAAATGCATGAAAAATAACAAATGAAGTCAGACCGGATTGAAAAATGATGATGTGGCTTTGAATGGTGCATTTTGAACACACAAAAAGTCAGGAGTTCAAATAAGGTTTAAAAAATGAAATCCCTTTGTAACAGACGAGTTTCCGGATGAAATCCTGATACTTTGAAAGAGATTGTCCGTTTTGTACACGAAGTGCATCCAGTTTTTGCCGTAACCCTCTCAACTTTCTTGCACATGCTATGTGGATGAAATGATGATATCATGCCAACTTTCAACCTTTTAAGAGTTCATTTGAAATGCTTTTCAATTTTAGGGTCTTATAGCTCAAAATAATTAGTAAAAGCATGAAAAATAACAAATGAAGTCAGACCGGATTGAAAAATGATGATGTGGCTTTGAATGGTGCATTTTGAACACACAAAAAGTCAGGAGTTCAAATAAGGTTTAAAAAATGAAATCCCTTTGTAACAGACGAGTTTCCGGATGAAATCCTGATACTTTGAAAGAGATTGTCCGTTTTGTACACGAAGTGCATCCAGTTTTTGCCGTAACCCTCTCAACTTTCTTGCACATGCTATGTGGATGAAATGATGATATCATGCCAACTTTCAACCTTTTCAGAGTTCATTTGAAATGCTTTTCAATTTTAGGGTCTTATAGCTCAAAATAATTAGTAAATGCATGAGAAATAACAAATGAAGTCAGAAAGGATTGAAAAATGATGATGTGGCTTTGAATGGTGCATTTTGAACACACAAAAAGTCAGGAGTTCAAATAAGGTTTAAAAAATGAAATCCCTTTGTAACAGACGAGTTTCCGGATGAAATCCTGATACTTTGAAAGAGATTGTCCGTTTTGTACACGAAGTGCATCCAGTTTTTGCCGTAACCCTCTCAACTTTCTTGCACATGCTATGTGGATGAAATGATGATATCATGCCAACTTTCAACGTTTTCAGAGTTCATTTGAAATGCTTTTCAATTTTAGGGTCTTATAGCTCAAAATAATTAGTAAAAGCATGAAAAATAACAAATGAAGTCAAACCGGATTGAAAAATGATGATGTGGCTTTGAATGGTGCATTTTGAACACACAAAAAGTCAGGAGTTCAAATAAGGTTTAAAAAATGAAATCCCTTTGTAACACACGAGTTTCCGGATGAAATCCTGATACTTTGAAAGAGATTGTCCGTTTTGTACACGAAGTGCATCCAGTTTTTGCCGTAACCCTCTCAACTTTCTTGCACATGCTATGTGGATGAAATGATGATATCATGCCAACTTTCAACCTTTTCAGAGTTCATTTGAAATGCTTTTCAATTTTAGGGTCTTATAGCTCAAAATAATTAGTAAATGCATGAGAAATAACAAATGAAGTCAGAAAGGATTGAAAAATGATGATGTGGCTTTGAATGGTGCATTTTGAACACACAAAAAGTCAGGAGTTCAAATAAGGTTTAAAAATGAAATCCCTTTGTAACAGACGAGTTTCCGGATGAAATCCTGATACTTTGAAAGAGATTGTCCGTTTTGTACACGAAGTGCATCCAGTTTTTGCCGTAACCCTCTCAACTTTCTTGCACATGCTATGTGGATGAAATGATGATATCATGCCAACTTTCAACCTTTTCAGAGTTCATTTGAAATGCTTTTCAATTTTAGGGTCTTATAGCTCAAAATAATTAGTAAATGCATGAGAAACAACAAATGAAGTCAGACCGGATTGAAAAATGATGATGTGGCTTTGAATGGTGCATTTTGAACACACAAAAAGTCAGGAGTTCAAATAAGGTTTAAAAAATGAAATTCCTTTGTAACAGACGAGTTTCCGGATGAAATCCTGATACTTCGAAAGAGATTGTCCGTTTTGTACACGAAGTGCATCCAGTTTTTGCCGTAACCCTCTCAACTTTCTTGCACATGCTATGTGGATGAAATGATGATATCATGCCAACTTTCAACCTTTTCAGAGTTCATTTGAAATGCTTTTCAATTTTAGGGTCTTATAGCTCAAAATAATTAGTAAAAGCATGAAAAATAACAAATGAAGTCAGAAAGGATTGAAAAATGATGATGTCGCTTTGAATGGTGCATTTTGAACACACAAAAAGTCAGGAGTTCAAATAAGGTTTAAAAAATGAAATCCCTTTGTAACACACGAGTTTCCGGATGAAATCCTGATACTTTGAAAGAGATTGTCCGTTTTGTACACGAAGTGCATCCAGTTTTTGCCGTAACCCTCTCAACTTTCTTGCACATGCTATGTGGATGAAATGATGATATCATGCCAACTTTCAACGTTTTCAGAGTTCATTTGAAATGCTTTTCAATTTTAGGGTCTTATAGCTCAAAATAATTAGTAAATGCATGAGAAATAACAAATGAAGTCAGAAAGGATTGAAAAATGATGATGTGGCTTTGAATGGTGCATTTTGAACACACAAAAAGTCAGGAGTTCAAATAAGGTTTAAAAAATGAAATCCCTTTGTAACAGACGAGTTTCCGGATGAAATCCTGATACTTTGAAAGAGATTGTCCGCTTTGTACACGAAGTGCATCCAGTTTTTGCCGTAACCCTCTCAACTTTCTTGCACATGCTATGTGGATGAAATGATGATATCATGCCAACTTTCAACGTTTTCAGAGTTCATTTGAAATGCTTTTCAATTTTAGGGTCTTATAGCTCAAAATAATTAGTAAAAGCATGAAAAATAACAAATGAAGTCAGACCGGATTGAAAAATGATGATGTGGCTTTGAATGGTGCATTTTGAACACACAAAAAGTCAGGAGTTCAAATAAGGTTTAAAAAATGAAATTCCTTTGTAACAGACGAGCTTCCGGATGAAATCCTGATACTTCGAAAGAGATTGTCCGTTTTGTACACGAAGTGCATCCAATTTTTGCCGTAACCCTCTCAACTTTCTTGCACATGCTATGTGGATGAAATGATGATATCATGCCAACTTTCAACCTTTTCAGAGTTCATTTGAAATGCTTTTCAATTTTAGGGTCTTATAGCTCAAAATAATTAGTAAAAGCATGAAAAATAACAAATGAAGTCAGAAAGGATTGAAAAATGATGATGTCGCTTTGAATGGTGCATTTTGAACACACAAAAAGTCAGGAGTTCAAATAAGGTTTAAAAAATGAAATCCCTTTGTAACACACGAGTTTCCGGATGAAATCCTGATACTTTGAAAGAGATTGTCCGTTTTGTACACGAAGTGCATCCAGTTTTTGCCGTAACCCTCTCAACTTTCTTGCACATGCTATGTGGATGAAATGATGATATCATGCCAACTTTCAACCTTTTCAGAGTTCATTTGAAATGCTTTTCAATTTTAGGGTCTTATAGCTCAAAATAATTAGTAAATGCATGAGAAATAACAAATGAAGTCAGAAAGGATTGAAAAATGATGATGTGGCTTTGAATGGTGCATTTTGAACACACAAAAAGTCAGGAGTTCAAATAAGGTTTAAAAATGAAATCCCTTTGTAACAGACGAGTTTCCGGATGAAATCCTGATACTTTGAAAGAGATTGTCCGTTTTGTACACGAAGTGCATCCAGTTTTTGCCGTAACCCTCTCAACTTTCTTGCACATGCTATGTGGATGAAATGATGATATCATGCCAACTTTCAACCTTTTCAGAGTTAATTTGAAATGCTTTTCAATTTTAGGGTCTTATAGCTCAAAATAATTAGTAAAAGCATGAAAAATAACAAATGAAGTCAGACCGGATTGAAAAATGATGATGTGGCTTTGAATGGTGCATTTTGAACACACAAAAAGTCAGGAGTTCAAATAAGGTTTAAAAAATGTAATCCCTTTGTAACACACGAGTTTCCGGATGAAATCCTGATACTTTGAAAGAGATTGTCCGTTTTGTACACGAAGTGCATCCAGTTTTTGCCGTAACCCTCTCAACTTTCTTGCACATGCTATGTGGATGAAATGATGATATCATGCCAACTTTCAACCTTTTCAGAGTTCATTTGAAATGCTTTTCAATTTTAGGGTCTTATAGCTCAAAATAATTAGTAAAAGCATGAGAAATAACAAATGAAGTCAGACCGGATTGAAAAATGATGATGTGGCTTTGAATGGTGCATTTTGAACACACAAAAAGTCAGGAGTTCAAATAAGGTTTCAAAAATGAAATCCCTTTGTAACAGACGAGTTTCCGGATGAAATCCTGATACTTTGAAAGAGATTGTCCGTTTTGTACACAAAGTGCATCCAGTTTTTGCCATAACCCTCTCAACTTTCTTGCACATGCTATGTGGATGAAATGATGATATCATGCCAACTTTCAACCTTTTCAGAGTTCATTTGAAATGCTTTTCAATTTTAGGGTCTTATAGCTCAAAATAATTAGTAAATGCATGAAAAATAACAAATGAAGTCAGACCGGATTGAAAAATGATGATGTGGCTTTGAATGGTGCATTTTGAACACACAAAAAGTCAGGAGTTCAAATAAGGTTTAAAAAATGAAATCCCTTTGTAACAGACGAGTTTCCGGATGAAATCCTGATACTTTGAAAGAGATTGTCCGTTTTGTACACGAAGTGCATCCAGTTTTTGCCGTAACCCTCTCAACTTTCTTGCACATGCTATGTGGATGAAATGATGATATCATGCCAACTTTCAACCTTTTCAGAGTTCATTTGAAATGCTTTTCAATTTAGGGTCTTATAGCTCAAAATAATTAGTAAATGCATGAGAAATAACAAATGAAGTCAGAAAGGATTGAAAAATGATGATGTGGCTTTGAATGGTGCATTTTGAACACACAAAAAGTCAGGAGTTCAAATAAGGTTTAAAAAATGAAATCCCTTTGTAACAGACGAGTTTCCGGATGAAATCCTGATACTTTGAAAGAGATTGTCCGTTTTGTACACGAAGTGCATCCAGTTTTTGTCGTAACCCTCTCAACTTTCTTGCACATGCTATGTGGATGAAATGATGATATCATGCCAACTTTCAACCTTTTCAGAGTTCATTTGAAATGCTTTTCAATTTTAGGGTCTTATAGCTCAAAATAATTAGTAAATGCATGAGAAATAACAAATGAAGTCAGAAAGGATTGAAAAATGATGATGTGGCTTTGAATGGTGCATTTTGAACACACAAAAAGTCAGGAGTTCAAATAAGGTTTAAAAAATGAAATCCCTTTGTAACAGACGAGTTTCCGGATGAAATCCTGATACTTTGAAAGAGATTGTCCGTTTTGTACACGAAGTGCATCCAGTTTTTGCCGTAACCCTCTCAACTTTCTTGCACATGCTATGTGGATGAAATGATGATATCATGCCAACTTTCAACGTTTTCAGAGTTCATTTGAAATGCTTTTCAATTTTAGGGTCTTATAGCTCAAAATAATTAGTAAAAGCATGAAAAATAACAAATGAAGTCAGACCGGATTGAAAAATGATGATGTGGCTTTGAATGGTGCATTTTGAACACACAAAATGTCAGGAGTTCAAATAAGGTTTAAAAAATGAAATCCCTTTGTAACACACGAGTTTCCGGATGAAATCCTGATACTTTGAAAGAGATTGTCCGTTTTGTACACGAAGTGCATCCAGTTTTTGCCGTAACCCTCTCAACTTTCTTGCACATGCTATGTGGATGAAATGATGATATCATGCCAACTTTCAACCTTTTCAGAGTTCATTTGAAATGCTTTTCAATTTTAGGGTCTTATAGCTCAAAATAATTAGTAAATGCATGAGAAATAACAAATGAAGTCAGAAAGGATTGAAAAATGATGATGTGGCTTTGAATGGTGCATTTTGAACACACAAAAAGTCAGGAGTTCAAATAAGGTTTAAAAATGAAATCCCTTTGTAACAGACGAGTTTCCGGATGAAATCCTGATACTTTGAAAGAGATTGTCCGTTTTGTACACGAAGTGCATCCAGTTTTTGCCGTAACCCTCTCAACTTTCTTGCACATGCTATGTGGATGAAATGATGATATCATGCCAACTTTCAACCTTTTCAGAGTTCATTTGAAATGCTTTTCAATTTTAGGGTCTTATAGCTCAAAATAATTAGTAAATGCATGAGAAACAACAAATGAAGTCAGACCGGATTGAAAAATGATGATGTGGCTTTGAATGGTGCATTTTGAACACACAAAAAGTCAGGAGTTCAAATAAGGTTTAAAAAATGAAATTCCTTTGTAACAGACGAGTTTCCGGATGAAATCCTGATACTTCGAAAGAGATTGTCCGTTTTGTACACGAAGTGCATCCAGTTTTTGCCGTAACCCTCTCAACTTTCTTGCACATGCTATGTGGATGAAATGATGATATCATGCCAACTTTCAACCTTTTCAGAGTTCATTTGAAATGCTTTTCAATTTTAGGGTCTTATAGCTCAAAATAATTAGTAAAAGCATGAAAAATAACAAATGAAGTCAGAAAGGACTGAAAAATGATGATGTCGCTTTGAATGGTGCATTTTGAACACACAAAAAGTCAGGAGTTCAAATAAGGTTTAAAAAATGAAATCCCTTTGTAACAGACGAGTTTCCGGATGAAATCCTGATACTTTGAAAGAGATTGTCCGTTTTGTACACGAAGTGCATCCAGTTTTTGCCGTAACCCTCTCAACTTTCTTGCACATGCTATGTGGATGAAATGATGATATCATGCCAACTTTCAACGTTTTCAGAGTTCATTTGAAATGCTTTTCAATTTTAGGGTCTTATAGCTCAAAATAATTAGTAAATGCATGAGAAATAACAAATGAAGTCAGAAAGGATTGAAAAATGATGATGTGGCTTTGAATGGTGCATTTTGAACACACAAAAAGTCAGGAGTTCAAATAAGGTTTAAAAAATGAAATCCCTTTGTAACAGACGAGTTTCCGGATGAAATCCTGATACTTTGAAAGAGATTGTCCGTTTTGTACACGAAGTGCATCCAGTTTTTGCCGTAACCCTCTCAACTTTCTTGCACATGCTATGTGGATGAAATGATGATATCATGCCAACTTTCAACGTTTTCAGAGTTCATTTGAAATGCTTTTCAATTTTAGGGTCTTATAGCTCAAAATAATTAGTAAAAGCATGAAAAATAACAAATGAAGTCAGACCGGAT
>NW_027332719.1:0-30606 GCF_002575655.3 Aegilops tauschii subsp. strangulata
AACACACAAAAAGTCAGGAGTTCAAATAAGTTTTAAAAAATGAAATCCCTTTGTAACAGACGAGTTTCCGGATGAGATCCTGATACTTTGAAAGAGATTGTCCGTTTTGTACACGAAGTGCATCCAGTTTTTGCCGTAACCCTCTCAACTTTCTTGCACATGCTATGTGGATGAAATGATGATATCATGCCAACTTTCAACCTTTTCAGAGTTCATTTGAAATGGTTTTCAATTTTAGGGTCTTATAGCTCAAAATAATTAGTAAATGCATGAGAAATAACAAATGAAGTCAGAAAGGATTGAAAAATGATGATGTGGCTTTGAATGGTGCATTTTGAACACATAAAAAGTCAGGAGTTCAAATAAGTTTAAAAAAATGAAATCCCTTTGTAACAGACGAATTTCCGGATGAGATCCTGATACTTTGAAAGAGATTGTCCGTTTTGTACACGAAGTGCATCCAGTTTTTGCCGTAACCCTCTCAACTTTCTTGCACATGCTATGTGGATGAAATGATGATATCATGCCAACTTTCAACCTTTTCAGAGTTCTTTTGAAATGCTTTTCATTTTACGGTATTATAGCTCAAAATAATTAGAAAATGCATGAAAAATAACAAATGAAGTCAGAAAGGATTGAAAAATGATGATGTCGCTTTGAATGGTGCATTTTGAAGACACAAAAAGTCAGGAGTTCAAATAAGTTTAAAAAAATGAAATCCCACGATTTTCCGGATGAGATCGTTATACTTTGAAAGATATTGTCCGTTTTGTACACGAAGTGCATCCAGTTTTTGCCGTAACCCTCTCAACTTTCTTGCACATGCTATGTGGATGAAATGATGATATTATGCCAACTTTCAACCTTTTAGAGTTCATTTGAAATGCTTTTCAATTTTAGGGTCTTATAGCTCAAAATAATTAGTAAATGCATGAAAAATAACAAATGAAGTCAGAAAGGATTGAAAAATGATGATGTGGCTTTGAATGGTGCATTTTGAACACACAAAAAGTCAGTAGTTCAAATAAGTTTTAAAAAATGAAATCCCTTTGTAACAGACGAGTTTCCGGATGACATCCTGATACTTTGAAAGAGATTGTCCGTTTTGTACACGAAGTGCATCCAGTTTTTGCCGTAACCCTCTCAACTTTCTTGCACATGCTATGTGGATGAAATGATGATATCATGCCAACTTTCAACCTTTTCAGAGTTCATTTGAAATGCTTTTCAATTTTACGGTCTTATAGCTCAAAATAATTAGTAAATGCATGAAAAATAACAAATGAAGTCAGAAAGGATTGAAAAATGATGATGTGGCTTTGAATGGTGCATTTTGAACACACAAAAAGTCAGGAGTTCAAATAAGTTTTAAAAAATGAAATCCCTTTGTAACAGACGATTTTCCGGATGAAATCCTGATACTTTGAAAGAGATTGTCCGTTTTGTACACGAAGTGCATCCAGTTTTTACAGTAACCCTCTCAACTTTCTTGCACATGCTATGTGGATGAAATGATGATATCATGCCAACTTTCAACCTTTTCAGAGTTCATTTGAAATGCCTTTCAATTTTAGGGCCTTATAGCTCAAAATAATTAGTAAATGCATGAAAAATAACAAATGAAGTCAGAAAGGATTGAAAAATGATGATTGTCGCTTTGAATGGTGCATTTTGAAGACACAAAAAGTCAGTAGTTCAAATAAGTTTTAAAAAAATGAAATCCCACGAGTTTCCGGATGAGATCCTGATACTTTGAAAGATATTGTCCGTTTTGTACACGAAGTGCATCCAGTTTTTGCCGTAACCCTCTCAACTTTCTTGCACATGCTATGTGGATGAAATGATGATATTATGCCAACTTTCAACCTTTAAGAGTTCATTTGAAATGCTTTTCAATTTAGGGTCTTATAGCTCAAAATAATTAGTAAATGCATGAAAAATAACAAATGAAGTCAGAAAGGATTGAAAAATGATGATGTGGCTTTGAATGGTGCATTTTGAACACACAAAAAGTCAGTAGTTCAAATAAGTTTTAAAAAATGAAATCCCTTTGTAACAGACGAGTTTTCGGATGACATCCTGATACTTTGAAAGAGATTGTCCCTTTTGTACACAAAGTGCATCCAGTTTTTGCCGTAACCCTCTCAACTTTCTTGCACATGCTATGTGGATGAAATGATGATATCATGCCAACTTTCAACCTTTTCAGAGTTCATTTGAAATGCTTTTCAATTTTACGGTCTTATAGCTCAAAATAATTAGAAAATGCATGAAAAATAACAAATGAAGTCAGAAAGAATTGAAAAATGATGATGTCGCTTTGAATGGTGCATTTTGGAAGACACAAAAAGTCAGGAGTTCAAATAAGTTTTAAAAAAATGAAATCCCACGAGTTTCCGGATGAGATCCTGATACTTTGAAAGATATTGTCCGTTTTGTACACGAAGTGCATCCAGTTTTTTGCCGTAACCCTCTCAACTTTCTTGCACATGCTATGTGGATGAAATGATGATATTATGCCACTTTCAACCTTTTAGAGTTCATTTGAAATGCTTTTCAATTTTAGGGTCTTATAGCTCAAAATAATAGTAAATGCATGAAAAATAACAAATGAAGTCAGAAAGGATTGAAAAATGATGATGTGGCTTTGGTGCATTTTGAACACACAAAAAGTCAGTAGTTCAAATAAGTTTTAAAAAATGAAATCCCTTTGTAACAGACGAGTTTCCGGATGACATCCTGATACTTTGAAAGAGATTGTCCGTTTTGTACACGAAGTGCATCCAGTTTTTGCCGTAACCCTCTCAACTTTCTTGCACATGCTATGTGGATGAAATGATGATATCATGCCAACTTTCAACCTTTTCAGAGTTCATTTGAAATGCTTTTCAATTTTACGGTCTTATAGCTCAAAATAATTAGTAAATGCATGAAAAATAACAAATGAAGTCAGAAAGGATTGAAAAACGATGATGTGGCTTTGAATGGTGCATTTTGAACACACAAAAAGTCAGGAGTTCAAATAAGTTTTAAAAAATGAAATCCCTTTGTAACAGACGAGTTTCCGGATGAGATCCTGATACTTTGAAAGAGATTGTCCGTTTTGTACACGAAGTGCATCCAGTTTTTGCCGTAACCCTCTCAACTTTCTTGCACATGCTATGTGGATGAAATGATGATATCATGCCAACTTTCAACCTTTTCAGAGTTCATTTGAAATGGTTTTCAATTTTAGGGTCTTATAGCTCAAAATAATTAGTAAATGCATGAGAAATAACAAATGAAGTCAGAAAGGATTGAAAAATGATGATGTGGCTTTGAATGGTGCATTTTGAACACATAAAAAGTCAGGAGTTTAAATAAGTTTTAAAAAATGAAATCCCTTTGTAACAGACGAGTTTCCGGATGAGATCCTGATACTTTGAAAGAGATTGTCCGTTTTGTACACGAAGTGCATCCAGTTTTTGCCGTAACCCTCTCAACTTTCTTGCACATGCTATGTGGATGAAATGATGATATCATGCCAACTTTCAACCTTTTCAGAGTTCTTTTGAAATGCTTTTCAATTTTACGGTCTTATAGCTCAAAATAATTAGAAAATGCATGAAAAATAACAAATGAAGTCAGAAAGGATTGAAAAATGCTGATGTCGCTTTGAATGGTGCATTTTGAAGACACAAAAAGTCAGGAGTTCAAATAAGTTTTAAAAAAATGAAATCCCACGAGTTTCCGGATGAGATCCTGATACTTTGAAAGATATTGTCCGTTTTGTACACGAAGTGCATCCAGTTTTTGCCGTAACCCTCTCAACTTTCTTGCACATGCTATGTGGATGAAATGATGATATTATGCCAACTTTCAACCTTTTAGAGTTCATTTGAAATGCTTTTCAATTTTAGGGTCTTATAGCTCAAAATAATTAGTGAATGCATGAAAAATAACAAATGAAGTCAGAAAGGATTGAAAAATGATGATGTGGCTTTGAATGGTGCATTTTGAACACACAAAAAGTCAGTAGTTCAAATAAGTTTTAAAAAATGAAATCCCTTTGTAACAGACGAGTTTCCGGATGACATCCTGATACTTTGAAAGAGATTGTCCGTTTTGTACACGAAGTGCATCCAGTTTTTGCCGTAACCCTCTCAACTTTCTTGCACATGCTATGTGGATGAAATGATGATATCATGCCAACTTGCAACCTTTTCAGAGTTCATTTGAAATGCTTTTCAATTTTACGGTCTTATAGCTCAAAATAATTAGTAAATGCATGAAAAATAACAAATGAAGTCAGAAAGGATTGAAAAATGATGATGTGGCTTTGAATGGTGCATTTTGAACACACAAAAAGTCAGGAGTTCAAATAAGTTTTAAAAAATGAAATCCCTTTGTAACAGACGATTTTCCGGATGAAATCCTGATACTTTGAAAGAGATTGTCCGTTTTGTACACGAAGTGCATCCAGTTTTTGCCGTAACCCTCTCAACTTTGTTGCACATGCTATGTGGATGAAATGATGATATCAGGCCAACTTTCAACCTTTTCAGAGTTCATTTGAAATGCCTTTCAATTTTAGGGCCTTATAGCTCAAAATAATTAGTAAATGCATGAAAAATAACAAATGAAGTCAGAAAGGATTGAAAAATGATGATGTCGCTTTGAATGGTGCATTTTGAAGACACAAAAAGTCAGCAGTTCAAATAAGTTTTAAAAAAATGAAATCCCACGAGTTTCCGGATGAGATCCTGATACTTTGAAAGATATTGTCCGTTTTGTACACGAAGTGCATCCAGTTTTTGCCGTAACCCTCTCAACTTTCTTGCACATGCTCTGTGGATGAAATGATGATATTATGCCAACTTTCAACCTTTTAAGAGTTCATTTGAAATGCTTTTCAATTTAGGGTCTTATAGCTCAAAATAATTAGTAAATGCATGAAAAATAACAAATGAAGTCAGAAAGGATTGAAAAATGATGATGTGGCTTTGAATGGTGCATTTTGAACACACAAAAAGTCAGTAGTTCAAATAAGTTTTAAAAAATGAAATCCCTTTGTAACAGACGAGTTTCCGGATGACATCCTGATACTTTGAAAGAGATTGTCCGTTTTGTACACGAAGTGCATCCAGTTTTTGCCGTAACCCTCTCAACTTTCTTGCACATGCTATGTGGATGAAATGATGATATCATGCCAACTTTCAACCTTTTCAGAGTTCATTTGAAATGCTTTTCAATTTTACGGTCTTATAGCTCAAAATAATTAGAAAATGCATGAAAAATAACAAATGAAGTCAGAAAGGATTGAAAAATGATGATGTCGCTTTGAATGGTGCATTTTGAAGACACAAAAAGTCAGGAGTTCAAATAAGTTTAAAAAAAATGAAATCCCACGAGTTTCCGGATGAGATCCTGATACTTTGAAAGATATTGTCCGTTTTGTACACGAAGTGCATCCAGTTTTTGCCGTAACCCTCTCAACTTTCTTGCACATGCTATGTGGACGAAATGATGATATTATGCCAACTTTCAACCTTTTAGAGTTCATTTGAAATGCTTTTCAATTTTAGGGTCTTATAGCTCAAAATAATTAGTAAATGCATGAAAAATAACAAATGAAGTCAGAAAGGATTGAAAAATGATGATGTGGCTTTGAATGGTGCATTTTGAACACACAAAAAGTCAGTAGTTCAAATAAGTTTTAAAAAATGAAATCCCTTTGTAACAGACGAGTTTCCGGATGACATCCTGATACTTTGAAAGAGATTGTCCGTTTTGTACACGAAGTGCATCCAGTTTTTGCCGTAACCCTCTCAACTTTCTTGCACATGCTATGTGGATGAAATGATGATATCATGCCAACTTTCAACCTTTTCAGAGTTCATTTGAAATGCTTTTCAATTTTACGGTCTTATAGCTCAAAATAATTAGTAAATGCATGAAAAATAACAAATGAAGTCAGAAAGGATTGAAAAATGATGATGTGGCTTTGAATGGTGCATTTTGAACACACAAAAAGTTAGGAGTTCAAATAAGTTTTAAAAAATGAAATCCCTTTGTAACAGACGATTTTCCGGATGAAATCCTGATACTTTGAAAGAGATTGTCCGTTTTGTACACGAAGTGCATCCAGTTTTTGCCGTAACCCTCTCAACTTTCTTGCACATGCTATGTGGATGAAATGTTGATATCATGCCAACTTTCAACCTTTTCAGAGTTCATTTGAAATGCCTTTCAATTTTAGGGCCTTATAGCTCAAAATAATTAGTAAATGCATGAAAAATAACAAATGAAGTCAGAAAGGATTGAAAAATGATGATGTCGCTTTGAATGGTGCATTTTGAAGACACAAAAAGTCAGTAGTTCAAATAAGTTTTAAAAAATGAAATCCCACGAGTTTCCGGATGAGATCCTGATACTTTGAAAGATATTGTCCGTTTTGTACACGAAGTGCATCCAGTTTTTGCCGTAACCCTCTCAACTTTCTTGCACATGCTATGTGGATGAAATGATGATATTATGCCAACTTTCAACCTTTTAAGAGTTCATTTGAAATGCTTTTCAATTTAGGGTCTTATAGCTCAAAATAATTAGTAAATGCATGAAAAATAACAAATGAAGTCAGAAAGGATTGAAAAATGATGGATGTGGCTTTGAATGGTGCATTTTGAACACACAAAAAGTCAGTAGTTCAAATAAGTTTTAAAAATGAAATCCCTTTGTAACAGACGAGTTTCCGGATGACATCCTGATACTTTGAAAGAGATTGTCCGTTTTGTACACGAAGTGCATCCAGTTTTTGCCGTAACCCTCTCAACTTTCTTGCACATGCTATGTGGATGAAATGATGATATCATGCCAACTTTCAACCTTTTCAGAGTTCATTTGAAATGCTTTTCAATTTTACGGTCTTATAGCTCAAAATAATTAGTACAGTGCATGAAAAATAACAAATGAAGTCAGAAAGGATTGAAAAATGATGATGTGGCTTTGAATGGTGCATTTTGAACACACAAAAAGTCAGGAGCTCAAATAAGTTTTAAAAAGTGAAATCCCTTTGTAACAGATGATTTTTCGGATGAAATCCTGATACTTTGAAAGAGATTGTCCGTTTTGTACACGAAGTGCATCCAGTTTTTGCCGTAACCCTCTCAACTTTCTTGCACATGCTATGTGGATGAAATGATGATATCATGCCAACTTTCAACCTTTTCAGAGTTCATTCGAAATGCCTTTCAATTTTAGGGCCTTATAGCTCAAAATAATTAGTAAATGCATGAAAAATAACAAATGAAGTCAGAAAGGATTGAAAAATGATGATGTGGCTTTGAATGGTGCATTTTGAACACATAAAAGTCAGGAGTTCAAATAAGTTTTAAAAAATGAAATCCCTTTGTAACAGACGAGTTTCCGGATGAGATCCTGATACTTTGAAAGAGATTGTCCGTTTTGTACACGAAGTGCATCTAGTTTTTGCCGTAACCCTCTCAACTTTCTTGCACATGCTATGTGGATGAAATGATGATATCATGCCAACTTTCAACCTTTTCAGAGTTCATTTGAAATGCCTTTCAATTTTAGGGCCTTATAGCTCAAAATAATTAGTAAATGCATGAAAAATAACAAATGAAGTCAGAAAGGATTGAAAAATGATGATGTGGCTTTGAATGGTGCATTTTGAACACATAAAAAGTCAGGAGTTCAAATAAGTTTTAAAAAATGAAATCCCTTTGTAACAGACGAGTTTCCGGATGAAATCCTGATACTTTGAAAGAGATTGTCCGTTTTGTACACGAAGTGCATCCAGTTTTTGCCGTAACCCTCTCAACTTTCTTGCACATGCTATGTGGATGAAATGATGATATCATGCCAACTTTCAACCTTTTAAGAGTTCATTTGAAATGCTTTTCAATTTTAGGGTCTTATAGCTCAAAATAATTAGTAAATGCATGAAAAATAACAAATGAAGTCAGAAAGGATTGAAAAATGATGATGTGGCTTTGAATGGTGCATTTTGAACACGCAAAAAGTCAGTAGTTCAAATAAGTTTTAAAAAATGAAATCCCTTTGTAACAGACGAGTTTCCGGATGACATCCTGATACTTTGAAAGAGATTGTCCGTTTTGTACACGAAGTGCATCCAGTTTTTGCCGTAACCCTCTCAACTTTCTTGCACATGCTATGTGCATGAAATGATGATATCATGCCAACTTTCAACCTTTTCAGAGTTCATTTGAAATGCCTTTCAATTTTAGGGCCTTATAGCTCAAAATAATTAGTAAATGCATGAAAAATAACAAATGAAGTCAGAAAGGATTGAAAAATGATGATGTGGCTTTGAATGGTGCATTTTGAACACATAAAAAGTCAGGAGTTCAAATAAGTTTAAAAAAATGAAATCCCTTTGTAACAGACGAGTTTCCGGATGAGATCCTGATACTTTGAAAGAGATTGTCCGTTTTGTACACGAAGTGCATCCAGTTTTTGCCGTAACCCTCTCAACTTTCTTGCTCATGCTATGTGGATGAAATGATGATATCATGCCAACTTTCAACCTTTTCAGAGTTCATTTGAAATGCTTTTCAATTTTACGGTCTTATAGCTCAAAATAATTAGTAAATGCATGAAAATTAACAAATGAAGTCAGAAAGGATTGAAAAATGATGATGTGGCTTTGAATGGTGCATTTTGAACACACAAAAAGTCAGGAGTTCAAATAAGTTTCAAAAAATGAAATCCCTTTGTAACAGACGAGTTTCCGGATGAAATCCTGATACTTTGAAAGAGATTGTCCGTTTTGTACACGAAGTGCATCCAGTTTTTGCCGTAACCCTCTCAACTTTCTTGCACATGCCTTGTGGATGAAATGATGATATCATGCCAACTTTCAACCTTTTAAGAGTTCATTTGAAATGCTTTTCAATTTTAGGGTCTTATAGCTCAAAATAATTAGTAAATGCATGAAAAATAACAAATGAAGTCAGAAAGGATTGAAAAATGATGATGTGGCTTTGAATGGTGCATTTTGAACACACAAAAAGTCAGTAGTTCAAATAAGTTTTAAAAAATGAAATCCCTTTGTAACAGACGAGTTTCCGGATGACATCCTGATACTTTGAAAGAGATTGTCCGTTTTGTACACGAAGTGCATCCAGTTTTTGCCGTAACCCTCTCAACTTTCTTGCACATGCTATGTGGATGAAATGATGATATCATGCCAACTTTCAACCTTTTCAGAGTTCATTTGAAATGCCTTTCAATTTTAGGGCCTTATAGCTCAAAATAATTAGTAAATGCATGAAAAATAACAAATGAAGTCAGAAAGGATTGAAAAATGATGATGTCGCTTTGAATGGTGCATTTTGAAGACACAAAAAGTGAGTAGTTCAAATAAGTTTTAAAAAAATGAAATCCCACGAGTTTCCGGATGAGATCCTGATACTTTGAAAGATATTGTCCGTTTTGTACACGAAGTGCATCCAGTTTTTGCCGTAACCCTCTCAACTTTCTTGCACATGCTATGTGGATGAAATGATGATATTATGCCAAATTTCAACCTTTTAAGAGTTCATTTGAAATGCTTTTCAATTTAGGGTCTTATAGCTCAAAATAATTAGTAAATGCATGAAAAATAACAAATGAAGTCAGAAAGGATTGAAAAATGATGATGTGGCTTTGAATGGTGCATTTTGAACACACAAAAAGTCAGTAGTTGAAATAAGTTTTAAAAAATGAAATCCCTTTGTAACAGACGAGTTTCCGGATGACATCCTGATACTTTGAAAGAGATTGTCCGTTTTGTACACGAAGTGCATCCAGTTTTTGCCGTAACCCTCTCAACTTTCTTGCACATGCTATGTGGATGAAATGATGATATCATGCCAACTTTCAACCTTTTCAGAGTTCATTTGAAATGCCTTTCAATTTTAGGGCCTTATAGCTCAAAATAATTAGTAAATGCATGAAAAATAACAAATGAAGTCAGAAAGGATTGAAAAATGATGATGTCGCTTTGAATGGTGCATTTTGAAGACACAAAAAGTCAGTAGTTCAAATAAGTTTAAAAAAAATGAAATCCCACGAGTTTCCGGATGAGATCCTGATACTTTGAAAGATATTGTCCGTTTTGTACACGAAGTGCATCCAGTTTTTGCCGTAACCCTCTCAACTTTCTTGCACATGCTATGTGGATGAAATGATGATATTATGCCAACTTTCAACCTTTTAAGAGTTCATTTGAAATGCTTTTCAATTTAGGGTCTTATAGCTCAAAATAATTAGTAAATGCATGAAAAATAACAAATGAAGTCAGAAAGGATTGAAAAATGATGATGTGGCTTTGAATGGTGCATTTTGAACACACAAAAAGTCAGTAGTTCAAATAAGTTTTAAAAAATGAAATCCCTTTGTAACAGACGAGTTTCCGGATGACATCCTGATACTTTGAAAGAGATTGTCCGTTTTGTACACGAAGTGCATCCAGTTTTTGCCGTAACCCTCTCAACTTTCTTGCACATGCTATGTGGATGAAATGATGATATCATGCCAACTTTCAACCTTTTCAGAGTTCATTTGAAATGCTTTTCAATTTTATGGTCTTATAGCTCAAAATAATTAGTAAATGCATGAAAAATAACAAATGAAGTCAGAAAGGATTGAAAAATGATGATGTGGCTTTGAATGGTGCATTTTGAACACACAAAAAGTCAGTAGTTCAAATAAGTTTTGAAAAATGAAATCCCTTTGTAACAGACGAGTTTCCGGATGACATCCTGATACTTTGAAAGAGATTGTCCGTTTTGTACACGAAGTGCATCCAGTTTTTGCCGTAACCCTCTCAACTTTCTTGCACGTGCTATGTGGATGAAATGATGATATCATGCCAACTTTCAACCTTTTCAGAGTTCATTTGAAATGCTTTTCAATTTTACGGTCTTATAGCTCAAAATAATTAGAAAATGCATGAAAAATAACAAATGAAGTCAGAAAGGATTGAAAAATGATGATGTCGCTTTGAATGGTGCATTTTGAAGACACAAAAAGTCAGGAGTTCAAATAAGTTTTAAAAAATGAAATCCCACGAGTTTCCGGATGAGATCCTGATACTTTGAAAGATATTGACCGTTTTGTACACGAAGTGCATCCAGTTTTTGCCGTAACCCTCTCAACTTTCTTGCACATGCTATGTGGATGAAATGATGATATTATGCCAACTTTCAACCTTTTAGAGTTCATTTGAAATGCTTTTCAATTTTAGGGTCTTATAGCTCAAAATAATTAGTAAATGCATGAAAAATAACAAATGAAGTCAGAAAGGATTGAAAAATGATGATGTCGCTTTGAATGGTGCATTTTGAACACACAAAAAGTCAGTAGTTCAAATAAGTTTTAAAAAATGAAATCCCTTTGTAACAGACGAGTTTCCGGATGACATCCTGATACTTTGAAAGAGATTGTCCGTTTTGTACACGAAATGCATCCAGTTTTTGCCGTAACCCTCTCAACTTTCTTGCACATGCTATGTGGATGAAATGATGATATCATGCCAACTTTCAACCTTTTCAGAGTTCATTTGAAATGCTTTTCAATTTTACGGTCTTATAGCTCAAAATAATTAGTAAATGCATGAAAAATAACAAATGAAGTCAGAAAGGATTGAAAAATGATGATGTGGCTTTGAATGGTGCATTTTGAACACACAAAAAGTCAGGAGTTCAAATAAGTTTTAAAAAATGAAATCCCTTTGTAACAGACGATTTTCCGGATGAAATCCTGATACTTTGAAAGAGATTGTCCGTTTTGTACACGAAGTGCATCCAGTTTTTGCCGTAACCCTCTCAACTTTCTTGCACATGCTATGTGGATGAAATGATGATATCATGCCAACTTTCAACCTTTTCAGAGTTCATTTGAAATGCCTTTCAATTTTAGGGCCTTATAGCTCAAAATAATTAGTAAATGCATGAAAAATAACAAATGAAGTCAGAAAGGATTGAAAAATGATGATGTCGCTTTGAATGGTGCATTTTGAAGACACAAAAAGTCAGTAGTTCAAATAAGTTTTAAAAAAATGAAATCCCACGAGTTTCCGGATGAGATCCTGATACTTTGAAAGATATTGTCCGTTTTGTACACGAAGTGCATCCAGTTTTTGCCGTAACCCTCTCAACTTTCTTGCACATGCTATGTGGATGAAATGATGATATTATGCCAACTTTCAACCTTTTAAGAGTTCATTTGAAATGCTTTTCAATTTAGGGTCTTATAGCTCAAAATAATTAGTAAATGCATGAAAAATAACAAATGAAGTCAGAAAGGATTGAAAAATGATGATGTGGCTTTGAATGGTGCATTTTGAACACACAAAAAGTCAGTAGTTCAAATAAGTTTTAAAAAATGAAATCCCTTTGTAACAGACGAGTTTCCGGATGACATCCTGATACTTTGAAAGAGATTGTCCGTTTTGTACACGAAGTGCATCCAGTTTTTGCCGTAACCCTCTCAACTTTCTTGCACATGCTATGTGGATGAAATGATGATATCATGCCAACTTTCAACCTTTTCAGAGTTCATTTGAAATGCTTTTCAATTTTACGGTCTTATAGCTCAAAATAATTAGTAAATGCATGAAAAATAACAAATGAAGTGAGAAAGGATTGAAAAATGATGATGTGGCTTTGAATGGTGCATTTTGAACACACAAAAAGTCAGGAGTTCAAATAAGTTTTAAAAAGTGAAATCCCTTTGTAACAGACGATTTTCCGGATGAAATCCTGATACTTTGAAAGAGATTGTCCGTTTTGTACACGAAGTGCATCCAGTTTTTGCCGTAACCCTCTCAACTTTCTTGCACATGCTATGTGGATGAAATGATGATATCATGCCAACTTTCAACCTTTTCAGAGTTCATTCGAAATGCCTTTCAATTTTAGGGCCTTATAGCTCAAAATAATTAGTAAATGCATGAAAAATAACAAATGAAGTCAGAAAGGATTGAAAAATGATGATGTGGCTTTGAATGGTGCATTTTGAACACATAAAAAGTCAGGAGTTCAAATAAGTTTTAAAAAATGAAATCCCTTCGTAACAGACGAGTTTCCGGATGAGATCCTGATACTTTGAAAGAGATTGTCCGTTTTGTACACGAAGTGCATCCAGTTTTTGCCGTAACCCTCTCAACTTTCTTGCACATGCTATGTGGATGAAATGATGATATCGTGCCAACTTTCAACCTTTTCAGAGTTCATTCGAAATGCCTTTTAATTTTAGGGCCTTATAGCTCAAAATAATTAGTAAATGCATGAAAAATAACAAATGAAGTCAGAAAGGATTGAAAAATGATGATGTGGCTTTGAATGGTGCATTTTGAACACATAAAAAGTCAGGAGTTCAAATAAGTTTTAAAAAATGAAATCCCTTTGTAACAGACGAGTTTCCGGATGAGATCCTGATACTTTGAAAGAGATTGTCCGTTTTGTACACGAAGTGCATCCAGTTTTTGCCGTAACCCTCTCAACTTTCTTGCACATGCTATGTGGATGAAATGATGATATCATGCCAACTTTCAACCTTTTAAGAGTTCATTTGAAATGCTTTTCAATTTTAGGGTCTTATAGCTCAAAATAATTAGTAAATGCATGAAAAATAACAAATGAAGTCAGAAAGGATTGAAAAATGATGATGTGGCTTTGAATGGTGCATTTTGAACACACAAAAAGTCAGTAGTTCAAATAAGTTTTAAAAAATGAAATCCCTTTGTAACAGACGAGTTTCCAGATGAGATCCTGATACTGTGAAAGAGATTGTCCGTTTTGTACACGAAGTGCATCCAGTTTTTGCCGTAACCCTCTCAACTTTCTTGCACATGCTATGTGGATGAAATGATGATATTATGCCAACTTTCAACCTTTTCAGAGTTCATTTGAAATGCTTTTCAATTTTACGGTCTTATAGCTCAAAATAATTAGTAAATGCATGAAAAATAACAAATGAAGTCAGAAAGGATTGAAAAATGATGATGTGGCTTTGAATGGTGCATTTTGAACACACAAAAAGTCAGGAGTTCAAATAAGTTTTAAAAAATGAAATCCCTTTGTAACAGACGATTTTCCGGATGAAATCCTGATACTTTGAAAGAGATTGTCCGTTTTGTACACGAAGTGCATCCAGTTTTTGCCGTAACCCTCTCAACTTTCTTGCACATGCTATGTGGATGAAATGATGATATCATGCCAACTTTCAACCTTTTCAGAGTTCATTTGAAATGCCTTTCAATTTTAGGGCCTTATAGCTCAAAATAATTAGTAAATGCATGAAAAATAACAAATGAAGTCAGAAAGGATTGAAAAATGATGATGTCGCTTTGAATGGTGCATTTTGAAGACACAAAAAGTCAGTAGTTCAAATAAGTTTTAAAAAAATGAAATCCCACGAGTTTCCGGATGAGATCCTGATACTTTGAAAGATATTGTCCGTTTTGTACACGAAGTGCATCCAGTTTTTGCCGTAACCCTCTCAACTTTCTTGCACATGCTATGTGGATGAAATGATGATATTATGCCAACTTTCAACCTTTTAAGAGTTCATTTGAAATGCTTTTCAATTTAGGGTCTTATAGCTCAAAATAATTAGTAAATGCATGAAAAATAACAAATGAAGTCAGAAAGGATTGAAAAATGATGATGTGGCTTTGAATGGTGCATTTTGAACACACAAAAAGTCAGTAGTTCAAATAAGTTTTAAAAAATGAAATCCCTTTGTAACAGACGAGTTTCCGGATGACATCCTGATACTTTGAAAGAGATTGTCCGTTTTGTACACGAAGTGCATCCAGTTTTTGCCGTAACCCTCTCAACTTTCTTGCACATGCTATGTGGATGAAATGATGATATCATGCCAACTTTCAACCTTTTCAGAGTTCATTTGAAATGCTTTTCAATTTTACGGTCTTATAGCTCAAAATAATTAGTAAATGCATGAAAAATAACAAATGAAGTGAGAAAGGATTGAAAAATGATGATGTGGCTTTGAATGGTGCATTTTGAACACACAAAAAGTCAGGAGTTCAAATAAGTTTTAAAAAGTGAAATCCCTTTGTAACAGACGATTTTCCGGATGAAATCCTGATACTTTGAAAGAGATTGTCCGTTTTGTACACGAAGTGCATCCAGTTTTTGCCGTAACCCTCTCAACTTTCTTGCACATGCTATGTGGATGAAATGATGATATCATGCCAACTTTCAACCTTTTAGAGTTCATTTGAAATGCTTTTCAATTTTAGGGTCTTATAGCTCAAAATAATTAGTAAATGCATGAAAAATAACAAATGAAGTCAGAAAGGATTGAAAAATGATGATGTCGCTTTGAATGGTGCATTTTGAACACACAAAAAGTCAGTAGTTCAAATAAGTTTTAAAAAATGAAATCCCTTTGTAACAGACGAGTTTCCGGATGACATCCTGATACTTTGAAAGAGATTGTCCGTTTTGTACACGAAATGCATCCAGTTTTTGCCGTAACCCTCTCAACTTTCTTGCACATGCTATGTGGATGAAATGATGATATCATGCCAACTTTCAACCTTTTCAGAGTTCATTTGAAATGCTTTTCAATTTTACGGTCTTATAGCTCAAAATAATTAGTAAATGCATGAAAAATAACAAATGAAGTCAGAAAGGATTGAAAAATGATGATGTGGCTTTGAATGGTGCATTTTGAACACACAAAAAGTCAGGAGTTCAAATAAGTTTTAAAAAATGAAATCCCTTTGTAACAGACGATTTTCCGGATGAAATCCTGATACTTTGAAAGAGATTGTCCGTTTTGTACACGAAGTGCATCCAGTTTTTGCCGTAACCCTCTCAACTTTCTTGCACATGCTATGTGGATGAAATGATGATATCATGCCAACTTTCAACCTTTTCAGAGTTCATTTGAAATGCCTTTCAATTTTAGGGCCTTATAGCTCAAAATAATTAGTAAATGCATGAAAAATAACAAATGAAGTCAGAAAGGATTGAAAAATGATGATGTCGCTTTGAATGGTGCATTTTGAAGACACAAAAAGTCAGTAGTTCAAATAAGTTTTAAAAAAATGAAATCCCACGAGTTTCCGGATGAGATCCTGATACTTTGAAAGAGATTGTCCGTTTTGTACACGAAGTGCATCCAGTTTTTGCCGTAACCCTCTCAGCTTTCTTGCACATGCTATGTGGATGAAATGATGATATCATGCCAACTTTCAACCTTTTCAGAGTTCATTTGAAATGCTTTTCAATTTTACGGTCTTATAGCTCAAAATAATTAGTAAATGCGTGAAAAATAACAAATGAAGTCAGAAAGGATTGAAAAATGATGATGTGGCTTTGAATGGTGCATTTTGAACACACAAAAAGTCACGAGTTCAAATAAGTTTTAAAAAATGAAATCCCTTTATAACAGACGATTTTCCGTATAAAATCCTGATACTTTGAAAGAGATTGTCCGTTTTGTACACGAAGTGCATCCAGTTTTTGCCGTAACCCTCTCAACTTTCTTGCACATGCTATGTGGATGAAATGATGATATTATGCCAACTTTCAACCTTTTAAGAGTTCATTTGAAATGCTTTTCAATTTTAGGGCCTTATAGCTCAAAATAATTAGTAAATGCATGAAAAATAACAAATGAAGTCAGAAAGGATTGAAAAATGATGATGTGGCTTTGAATGGTGCATTTTGAAAACATAAAAAGTCATGAGTTCAAATAAGTTTAAAAAAAATGAAATCCCTTTGTAACAGACGAGTTTCCGGATGAAATCCTGATACTTTGAAAGATATTGTCCGTTTTGTACACGAAGTGCATCCAGTTTTTGCCGTAACCCTCTCAACTTTCTTGCACATGCTATGTGGATGAAATGATGATATCATGCCAACTTTCAACCTTTTCAGAGTTCATTTGAAATGCTTTTCAATTTTAGGGTCTTATAGCTCAAAATAATTAGTAAATGCATGAAAAATAACAAATGAAGTCAGAAAGGATTGAAAATGATTATGTGGCTTTGAATGGTGCATTTTGAACACATAAAAAAGTCAGGAGTTCAAATAAGTTTTAAAAATTGAAATCCCTTTGTAACAGACGAGTTTCCGGATGAGATCATGATAATTTGAAAGAGATTGTCCGTTTTGTACACGAAGTGCATCCAGTCTTTGCCGTAACCCTCTCAACATTCTTGCACATGCTATGTGGATGAAATGATGATATCATGCCAACTTTCAACCTTTTCAGAGTTCATATGAAATGCTTTTCAATTTTACGGTCTTATAGCTCAAAATAATTAGTAAATGCATGAAAAATAACAAATGAAGTCAGAAAGGATTGAAAAATGATGATGTGGCTTTGAATGGTGTATTTTGAACACACAAAAAGTCAGGAGTTCAAATAAGTTTAAAAAAATGAAATCCCTTTGTAACAGACGAGCTTCCGGATGATATCCTGATACTTTGAAAGAGATTGTCCGTTTTGTACACGAAGTGCATCCAGTTTTTGCCGTAACCCTCTCAACTTTCTTGCACATGCTATGTGGATGAAATGATGATATTATGCCAACTTTCAACCTTTTAAGAGTTCATTTGAAATGCTTTTCAATTTTAGGGCCTTATAGCTCAAAATAATTAGTAAATGCATGAAAAATAACAAACGAAGTCAGAAAGGATTGAAAAATGATGATGTGGCTTTGAATGGTGCATTTTGAACACACAAAAAGTCACGAGTTCAAATAAGTTTTAAAAAATGAAATCCCTTTATAACAGACGATTTTCCGTATAAAATCCTGATACTTTGAAAGAGATTGTCCGTTTTGTACACGAAGTGCATCTAGTTTTTGCCGTAACCCTCTCAACTTTCTTGCACATGCTATGTGGATGAAATGATGATATTATGCCAACTTTCAACCTTTTAAGAGTTCATTTGAAATGCTTTTCAATTTTAGGGCCTTATAGCTCAAAATAATTAGTAAATGCATGAAAAATAACAAATGAAGTCAGAAAGGATTGAAAAATGATGATGTGGCTTTGAATGGTGCATTTTGAAAACATAAAAAGTCATGAGTTCAAATAAGTTTAAAAAAAATGAAATCCCTTTGTAACAGACGAGTTTCCGGATGAAATCCTGATACTTTGAAAGAGATTGTCCGTTTTGTACACGAAGTGCATCCAGTTTTTGCCGTAACCCTCTCAACTTTCTTGCACATGCTATGTGGATGAAATGATGATATCATGCCAACTTTCAACCTTTTAAGAGTTCATTTGAAATGCTTTTCAATTTTAGGGTCTTATAGCTCAAAATAATTAGTAAATGCATGAAAAATAACAAATGAAGTCAGAAAGGATTGAAAATGATTATGTGGCTTTGAATGGTGCATTTTGAACACATAAAAAAGTCAGGAGTTCAAATAAGTTTTAAAAATTGAAATCCCTTTGTAACAGACGAGTTTCCGGATGAGATCATGATACTTTGAAAGAGATTGTCCGTTTTGTACACGAAGTGCATCCAGTCTTTGCCGTAACCCTCTCAACATTCTTGCACATGCTATGTGGATGAAATGATGATATCATGCCAACTTTCAACCTTTTCAGAGTTCATATGAAATGCTTTTCAATTTTACGGTCTTATAGCTCAAAATAATTAGTAAATGCATGAAAAATAACAAATGAAGTCAGAAAGGATTGAAAAATGATGATGTGGCTTTGAATGGTGTATTTTGAACACACAAAAAGTCAGGAGTTCAAATAAGTTTAAAAAAATGAAATCCCTTTGTAACAGACGAGCTTCCGGATGATATCCTGATACTTTGAAAGAAATTGTCCGTTTTGTACACGAAGTGCATCCAGTTTTTGCCGTAACCCTCTCAGCTTTCTTGCACATGCTATGTGGATGAAATGATGATATTATGCCAACTTTCAACCTTTTAAGAGTTCATTTGAAATGCTTTTCAATTTTAGGGCCTTATAGCTCAAAATAATTAGTAAATGCATGAAAAATAACAAACGAAGTCAGAAAGGATTGAAAAATGATGATGTGGCTTTGAATGGTGCATTTTGAACACACAAAAAGTCAGGAGTTCAAATAAGTTTTAAAAAATGAAATCCCTTTGTAACAGACGAGTTTCCGGATGAGATCCTGATACTTTGAAAGAGATTGTCCGTTTTGTACACGAAGTGCATCCAGTTTTTGCCGTAACCCTCTCAACTTTCTTGCACATGCTATGTGGATGAAATGATGATATTATGCCAACTTTCAACCTTTTAAGAGTTCATTTGAAATGCTTTTCAATTTTAGGGCCTTATAGCTCAAAATAATTAGTAAATGCATGAAAAATAACAAATGAAGTCAGAAAGGATTGAAAAGTGATGATGTGGCTTTGAATGGTGCATTTTGAAAACATAAAAAGTCATGAGTTCAAATAAGTTTAAAAAAAATGAAATCCCTTTGTAACAGACGAGTTTCCGGATGAAATCCTGATACTTTGAAAGAGATTGTCCGTTTTGTACACGAAGTGCATCCAGTTTTTGCCGTAACCCTCTCAACTTTCTTGCACATGCTATGTGGATGAAATGATGATATCATGCCAACTTTCAACCTTTTCAGAGTTCATTTGAAATGCTTTTCAATTTTAGGGTCTTATAGCTCAAAATAATTAGTAAATGCATGAAAAATAACAAATGAAGTCAGAAAGGATTGAAAATGATTATGTGGCTTTGAATGGTGCATTTTGAACACATAAAAAAGTCAGGAGTTCAAATAAGTTTTAAAAATTGAAATCCCTTTGTAACAGACGAGTTTCCGGATGAGATCATGATACTTTGAAAGAGATTGTCCGTTTTGTACACGAAGTGCATCCAGTCTTTGCCGTAACCCTCTCAACATTCTTGCACATGCTATGTGGATGAAATGATGATATCATGCCAACTTTCAACCTTTTCATAGTTCATATGAAATGCTTTTCAATTTTACGGTCTTATAGCTCAAAATAATTAGTAAATGCATGAAAAATAACAAATGAAGTCAGAAAGGATTGAAAAATGATGATGTGGCTTTGAATGGTGTATTTTGAACACACAAAAAGTCAGGAGTTCAAATAAGTTTAAAAAAATGAAATCCCTTTGTAACAGACGAGCTTCCGGATGATATCCTGATACTTTGAAAGAAATTGTCCGTTTTGTACACGAAGTGCATCCAGTTTTTGCCGTAACCCTCTCAACTTTCTTGCACATGCTATGTGGATGAAATGATGATATTATGCCAACTTTCAACCTTTTAAGAGTTCATTTGAAATGCTTTTCAATTTTAGGGCCTTATAGCTCAAAATAATTAGTAAATGCATGAAAAATAACAAACGAAGTCAGAAAGGATTGAAAAATGATGATGTGGCTTTGAATGGTGCATTTTGAACACACAAAAAGTCAGGAGTTCAAATAAGTTTTAAAAAATGAAATCCCTTTGTAACAGACGAGTTTCCGGATGAGATCCTGATACTTTGAAAGAGATTGTCCGTTTTGTACACGAAGTGCATCCAGTTTTTGCCGTAACCCTCTCAACTTTCTTGCACATGCTATGTGTATGAAATGATGATATTATGCCAACTTTCAACCTTTTAAGAGTTCATTTGAAATGCTTTTCAATTTTAGGGCCTTATAGCTCAAAATAATTAGTAAATGCATGAAAAATAACAAATGAAGTCAGAAAGGATTGAAAAATGATGATGTGGCTTTGAATGGTGCATTTTGAAAACATAAAAAGTCATGAGTTCAAATAAGTTTAAAAAAAATGAAATCCCTTTGTAACAGACGAGTTTCCGGATGAAATCCTGATACTTTGAAAGAGATTGTCCGTTTTGTACACGAAGTGCATCCAGTTTTTGCCGTAACCCTCTCAACTTTCTTGCACATGCTATGTGGATGAAATGATGATATCATGCCAACTTTCAACCTTTTAAGAGTTCATTTGAAATGCTTTTCAATTTTAGGGTCTTATAGCTCAAAATAATTAGTAAATGCATGAAAAATAACAAATGAAGTCAGAAAGGATTGAGAATGATTATGTGGCTTTGAATGGTGCATTTTGAACACATAAAAAAGTCAGGAGTTCAAATAAGTTTTAAAAATTGAAATCCCTTTGTAACAGACGAGTTTCCGGATGAGATCATGATACTTTGAAAGAGATTGTCCGTTTTGTACACGAAGTGCATCCAGTCTTTGCCGTAACCCTCTCAACATTCTTGCACATGCTATGTGGATGAAATGATGATATCATGCCAACTTTCAACCTTTTCAGAGTTCATATGAAATGCTTTTCAATTTTACGGTCTTATAGCTCAAAATAATTAGTAAATGCATGAAAAATAACAAATGAAGTCAGAAAGGATTGAAAAATGATGATGTGGCTTTGAATGGTGTATTTTGAACACACAAAAAGTCAGGAGTTCAAATAAGTTTAAAAAAATGAAATCCCTTTGTAACAGACGAGCTTCCGGATGATATCCTGATACTTTGAAAGAAATTGTCCGTTTTGTACACGAAGTGCATCCAGTTTTTGCCGTAACCCTCTCAACTTTCTTGCACATGCTATGTGGATGAAATGATGATATTATGCCAACTTTCAACCTTTTAAGAGTTCATTTGAAATGCTTTTCAATTTTAGGGCCTTATAGCTCAAAATAATTAGTAAATGCATGAAAAATAACAAACGAAGTCAGAAAGGATTGAAAAATGATGATGTGGCTTTGAATGGTGCATTTTGAACACACAAAAAGTCAGGAGTTCAAATAAGTTTTAAAAAATGAAATCCCTTTGTAACAGACGAGTTTCCGGATGAGATCCTGATACTTTGAAAGAGATTGTCCGTTTTGTACACGAAGTGCATCCAGTTTTTGCCGTAACCCTCTCAACTTTCTTGCACATGCTATGTGGATGAAATGATGATATTATGCCAACTTTCAACCTTTTAAGAGTTCATTTGAAATGCTTTTCAATTTTAGGGTCTTATCGCTCAAAATAATTAGTAAATGCATGAAAAATAACAAATGAAGTCAGAAAGTACTGAAAAATGATGATGTGGCTTTGAATGGTGCATTTTGAACACACAAAAAGTCAGTAGTTCAAATAAGTTTTAAAAAATGAAATCCCTTTGTAACAGACGAGTTTCCGGATGAAATCCTGATACTTTGAAAGAGATTGTCCGTTTTGTACACGAAGTGCGTCCAGTTCTTGCCGTAACCCTCTCAACTTTCTTGCTCATGCTATGTGGATGAAATGATGATATCATGCCAACTTTCAACCTTTTCAGAGTTCATTTGAAATGCTTTTCAATTTTAGGGTCTTATAGCTCAAAATAATTAGTAAATGCATGAAAAATAACAAATGAAGTCAGAAAGGATTGAAAAATGATGATGTGGCTTTTAATGGTGCATTTTGAACACATAAAAAGCCAGGAGTTCAAATAAGTTTAAAAAATGAAATCCCTTTGTAACTAACTAGTTTCCGGATGAGATCCTGATACTTTGAAAGAGATTGTCCGTTTTGTACACGAAGTGCATCCAGTTTTTGCCGTAACCCTCTCAACTTTCTTGCACATGCTATGTGGATGAAATGATGATATCATGCCAACTTTCAACCTTTTCAGAGTTCATTTGAAATGCTTTTCAATTTTACGGTCTTATAGCTCAAAATAATTAGTAAATGCGTGAAAAATAACAAATGAAGTCAGAAAGGATTGAAAAATGATGATGTGGCTTTGAATGGTGCATTTTGAACACACAAAAATTCACGAGTTCAAATAAGTTTTAAAAAATGAAATCCCTTTATAACAGACGATTTTCCGTATAAAATCCTGATACTTTGAAAGAGATTGTCCGTTTTGTACACGAAGTGCATCCAGTTTTTGCCGTAACCCTCTCAACTTTCTTGCACATGCTATGTGGATGAAATGATGATATTATGCCAACTTTCAACCTTTTAAGAGTTCATTTGAAATGCTTTTCAATTTTAGGGCCTTATAGCTCAAAATAATTAGTAAATGCATGAAAAATAACAAATGAAGTCAGAAAGGATTGAAAAATGATGATGTGGCTTTGAATGGTGCATTTTGAAACCACAAAAAGTCATGAGTTCAAATAAGTTTTAAAAAAATGAAATCCCTTTGTAACAGACGAGTTTCCGGATGAAATCCTGATACTTTGAAAGAGATTGTCCGTTTTGTACACGAAGTGCATCCAGTTTTTGCCGTAACCCTCTCAACTTTCTTGCACATGCTATGTGGATGAAATGATGATATCATGCCAACTTTCAACCTTTTCAGAGTTCATTTGAAATGCTTTTCAATTTTAGGGTCTTATAGCTCAAAATAATTAGTAAATGCATGAAAAATAACAAATGAACTCAGAAAGGATTGAAAAATGATGATGTGGCTTTTAATGGTGCATTTTGAACACATAAAAAGTCAGGAGTTCAAATAAGATAAAAAAATGAAATCCCTTTGTAACAGACGAGTTTCCGGATGAGATCCTGATACTTTGAAAGAGATTGTCCGTTTTGTACACGAAGTGCATCCAGTCTTTGCCGTAACCCTCTCAACATTCTTGCACATGCTATGTGGATTAAATGATGATATCATGCCAACTTTCAACCTTTTCAGAGTTCATATGAAATGCTTTTCAATTTTACGGTCTTATAGCTCAAAATAATTAGTAAATGCATGAAAAATAACAAATGAAGTCAGAAAGGATTGAAAAATGATGATGTGGCTTTGAATGGTGCATTTTGAACACACAAAAAGTCAGGAGTTCAAATAAGTTTAAAAAAATGAAATCCCTTTGTAACAGACGAGCTTCCGGATGAAATCCTGATACTTTGAAAGAGATTGTCCGTTTTGTACACGAAGTGCATCCAGTTTTTGCCGTAACCCTCTCAACTTTCTTGCACATGCTATGTGGATGAAATGATGATATTATGCCAACTTTCAACCTTTTAAGAGTTCATTTGAAATGCTTTTCAATTTTAGGGCCTTATAGCTCAAAATAATTAGTAAATGCATGAAAAATAACAAATGAAGTCAGAAAGGATTGAAAAATGATGATGTGGCTTTGAATGGTGCATTTTGAACACACAAAAAGTCAGGAGTTCAAATAAGTTTTAAAAAATGAAATCCCTTTGTAACAGACGAGTTTCCGGATGAGATCCTGATACTTTGAAAGAGATTGTCCGTTTTGTACACGAAGTGCATCCAGTTTTTGCCGTAACCCTCTCAACTTTCTTGCACATGCTATGTGGATGAAATGATGATATTATGCCAACTTTCAACCTTTTAAGAGTTCATTTGAAATGCTTTTCATGTTTAGGGTCTTATCGCTCAAAATAATTAGTAAATGCATGATAAATAACAAATGAAGTCAGAAAGTACTGAAAAATGATGATGTGGCTTTGAATGGTGCATTTTGAACACACAAAAAGTCAGTAGTTCAAATAAGTTTTAAAAAATGAAATCCCTTTGTAACAGACGAGTTTCCGGATGAAATCCTGATACTTTGAAAGAGATTGTCCGTTTTGTACACGAAGTGCGTCCAGTTCTTGCCGTAACCCTCTCAACTTTCTTGCTCATGCTATGTGGATGAAATGATGATATCATGCCAACTTTCAACCTTTTCAGAGTTCATTTGAAATGCTTTTCAATTTTAGGGTCTTATAGCTCAAAATAATTAGTAAATGCATGAAAAATAACAAATGAAGTCAGAAAGGATTGAAAAATGATGATGTGGCTTTTAATGGTGCATTTTGAACACATAAAAAGTCAGGAGTTCAAATAAGTTTTAAAAAATGAAATCCCTTTGTAACAGACTAGTTTCCGGATGAGATCCTGATACTTTGAAAGAGATTGTCCGTTTTGTACACGAAGTGCATCCAGTTTTTGCCGTAACCCTCTCAACTTTCTTGCACATGCTATGTGGATGAAATCATGATATCATGCCAACTTTCAACCTTTTTAGAGTTCATTTGAAATGCTTTTCAATTTTAGGGCCTTATAGCTCAAAATAATTAGTAAATGCATGAAAAACAACAAATGAAGTCAGAAAGGACTGAAAAATGATGATGTGGCTTTGAATGGTGCATTTTGAACACATAAAAAGTCAGGAGTTCAAATAAGTTTTAAAAAATGAAATCCTTTGTAACAGACGAGTTTCCGGATGAGATCCTGATACTTTGAAAGAGATTGTCCGTTTTGTACACGAAGTGCATCCAGTTTTTGCCGTAACCCTCTCAACTTTCTTGCACATGCTATGTGGATGAAATGATTATATCATGCCAACTTTCGACCATTTCAGAGTTCATTTGAAATGCTTTTCAATTTTACGGTCTTATAGCTCAAAATAATTAGTAAATGCATGAAAAATAACAAATGAAGTCAGAAAGGATTGAAAAATGATGATGTGGATTTGAATGGTGCATTTTGAACACACAAAAAGTCAGGAGTTCAAATAAGTTTTAAAAAATGAAATCCCTTTGTAACAGACGAGTTTCCGGATGAGATCCTGATACTTTGAAAGAGATTGTCCGTTTTGTACACGAAGTGCATCCAGTTTTTGCCGTAACCCTCTCAACTTTCTTGCACATGCTATGTGGATGAAATCATGATATCATGCCAACTTTCAACCTTTTTAGAGTTCATTTGAAATGCTTTTCAATTTTAGGGCCTTAGAGCTCAAAATAATTAGTAAATGCATGAAAAACAACAAATGAAGTCAGAAAGGACTGAAAAATGATGATGTGGCTTTGAATGGTGCATTTTGAACACATAAAAAGTCAGGAGTTCAAATAAGTTTTAAAAAATGAAATCCTTTGTAACAGACGAGTTTCCGGATGAGATCCTGATACTTTGAAAGAGATTGTCCGTTTTGTACACGAAGTGCATCCAGTTTTTGCCGTAACCCTCTCAACTTTCTTGCACATGCTATGTGGATGAAATGATTATATCATGCCAACTTTAAACCATTTCAGAGTTCATTTGAAATGCTTTTCAATTTTACGGTCTTATAGCTCAAAATAATTAGTAAATGCATGAAAAATAACAAATGAAGTCAGAAAGGATTGAAAAATGATGATGTGGCTTTGAATGGTGCATTTTGAACACACAAAAAGTCAGGAGTTCAAATAAGTTTTAAAAAATGAAATCCCTTTGTAACAGACTAGTTTCCGGATGAGATCCTGATACTTTGAAAGAGATTGTCCGTTTTGTACACGAAGTGCATCCAGTTTTTGCCGTAACCCTCTCAACTTTCTTGGACATGCTATGTGGATGAAATGATGATATCATGCCAACTTTCAACCTTTTTACAGTTCATTTGAAATGCTTTTCAATTTTAGGGCCTTATAGCTCAAAATAATTAGTAAATGCATGAAAAACAACAAATGAAGTCAGAAAGGACTGAAAAATGATGATGTGGCTTTGAATGGTGCATTTTGAACACATAAAAAGTCAGGAGTTCAAATAAGTTTTAAAAAATGAAATCCTTTGTAACAGACGAGTTTCCGGATGAGATCCTGATACTTTGAAAGAGATTGTCCGTTTTGTACACGAAGTGCATCCAGTTTTTGCCGTAACCCTCTCAACTTTCTTGCACATGCTATGTGGATGAAATGATTATATCATGCCAACTTTCAACCATTTAAGAGTTCATTTGAAATGGTTTTCAATTTTACGGTCTTATAGCTCAAAATAATTAGTAAATGCATGAAAAATAACAAATGAAGTCAGAAAGGATTGAAAAATGATGATGTGGCTTTGAATGGTGCATTTTGAACACACAAAAAGTCAGGAGTTCAAATAAGTTTTAAAAAATGAAATCCCGTTGTAACAGACGATTTTCCGGATGAAATCCTGATACTTTGATAGAGATTGTCCGTTTTGTACACAAAGTGCATCCAGTTTTTGCCGTAACCCTCTCAAATTTCTTGCACATGCTATGTGGATGAAATGATGATATTATGCCAACTTTCAACCTTTTAAGAGTTCATTTGAAATGCTTTTCAATTTTACGGTCTTATAGCTCAAAATAATTAGTAAATGCATGAAAAATAACAATGAAGTCAGAAAGTATTGAAAAATGATGATGTGGCTTTGAATGGTGCATTTTGACACACAAAAAGTCAGTAGTTCAAATAAGTTTTAAAAAATGAAATCCCTTTGTAACAGACGAGTTTCCGGATGAAATCCTGATACTTTGAAAGAGATTGTCCGTTTTGTACACGAAGTGCCTCCAGTTTTTGCCGTAACCCTCTCAACTTTCTTGCACATGCTATGTGGATGAAATGATGATATCATGCCAACTTTCAACCTTTTCACAGTTCATTTGAAATTCTTTTCAATTTTAGGGCCCTATAGCTCAAAATAATTAGTAAATGCATGAAAAATAACAAATGAAGTCAGAAAGGATTGAAAAATGATGATGTGGCTTTTAATGGTGCATTTTGAACACATAAAAAGTCAGGAGTTCAAATAAGTTTTATAAAATGAAATCCCTTTGTAACAGACTAGTTTCCGGATGAGATCCTGATACTTTGAAAGAGATTGTCCGTTTTGTACACGAAGTGCATCCAGTTTTTGCCGTAACCCTCTCAACTTTCTTGCACATGCTATGTGGATGAAATGATGATATCATGCCAACTTTCAACCTTTTCAGAGTTCATTTGAAATGCTTTTCAATTTTAGGGTCTTATAGCTCAAAATAATTATTAAATGCATGAAAAATAACAAATGAACTCAGAAAGGATTGAAAAATGATGATGTGGCTTTTAATGGTGCATTTTGAACACATAAAAAGTCAGGAGTTCAAATAAGATAAAAAAATGAAATCCCTTTGTAACAGACGAGTTTCCGGATGAGATCCTGATACTTTGAAAGAGATTGTCCGTTTTGTACACGAAGTGCATCCAGTCTTTGCCGTAACCCTCTCAACATTCTTGCACATGCTATGTGGATTAAATGATGATATCATGCCAACTTTCAACCTTTTCAGAGTTCATATGAAATGCTTTTCAATTTTACGGTCTTATAGCTCAAAATAATTAGTAAATGCATGAAAAATAACAAATGAAGTCAGAAAGGATTGAAAAATGATGATGTGGCTTTGAATGGTGCATTTTGAACACACAAAAAGTCAGGAGTTCAAATAAGTTTAAAAAAATGAAATCCCTTTGTAACAGACGAGCTTCCGGATGAAATCCTGATACTTTGAAAGAGATTGTCCGTTTTGTACACGAAGTGCATCCAGTTTTTGCCGTAACCCTCTCAACTTTCTTGCACATGCTATGTGGATGAAATGATGATATTATGCCAACTTTCAACCTTTTAAGAGTTCATTTGAAATGCTTTTCAATTTTAGGGCCTTATAGCTCAAAATAATTAGTAAATGCATGAAAAATAACAAATGAAGTCAGAAAGGATTGAAAAATGATGATGTGGCTTTGAATGGTGCATTTTGAACACACAAAAAGTCAGGAGATCAAATAAGTTTTAAAAAATGAAATCCCTTTGTAACAGACGAGTTTCCGGATGAGATCCTGATACTTTGAAAGAGATTGTCCGTTTTGTACACGAAGTGCATCCAGTTTTTGCCGTAACCCTCTCAACTTTCTTGCACATGCTATGTGGATGAAATGATGATATTATGCCAACTTTCAACCTTTTAAGAGTTCATTTGAAATGCTTTTCATGTTTAGGGTCTTATCGCTCAAAATAATTAGTAAATGCATGATAAATAACAAATGAAGTCAGAAAGTACTGAAAAATGATGATGTGGCTTTGAATGGTGCATTTTGAACACACAAAAAGTCAGTAGTTCAAATAAGTTTTAAAAAATGAAATCCCTTTGTAACAGACGAGTTTCCGGATGAGATCCTGATACTTTGAAAGAGATTGTCCGTTTTGTACACGAAGTGCGTCCAGTTCTTGCCGTAACCCTCTCAACTTTCTTGCTCATGCTATGTGGATGAAATGATGATATCATGCCAACTTTCAACCTTTTCAGAGTTCATTTGAAATGCTTTTCAATTTTAGGGTCTTATAGCTCAAAATAATTAGTAAATGCATGAAAAATAACAAATGAAGTCAGAAAGGATTGAAAAATGATGATGTGGCTTTTAATGGTGCATTTTGAACACATAAAAAGTCAGGAGTTCAAATAAGTTTTAAAAAATGAAATCCCTTTGTAACAGACTAGTTTCCGGATGAGATCCTGATACTTTGAAAGAGATTGTCCGTTTTGTACACGAAGTGCATCCAGTTTTTGCCGTAACCCTCTCAACTTTCTTGCACATGCTATGTGGATGAAATCATGATATCATGCCAACTTTCAACCTTTTTAGAGTTCATTTGAAATGCTTTTCAATTTTAGGGCCTTATAGCTCAAAATAATTAGTAAATGCATGAAAAACAACAAATGAAGTCAGAAAGGACTGAAAAATGATGATGTGGCTTTGAATGGTGCATTTTGAACACATAAAAAGTCAGGAGTTCAAATAAGTTTTAAAAAATGAAATCCTTTGTAACAGACGAGTTTCCGGATGAGATCCTGATACTTTGAAAGAGATTGTCCGTTTTGTACACGAAGTGCATCCAGTTTTTGCCGTAACCCTCTCAACTTTCTTGCACATGCTATGTGGATGAAATGATTATATCATGCCAACTTTCGACCATTTCAGAGTTCATTTGAAATGCTTTTCAATTTTACGGTCTTATAGCTCAAAATAATTAGTAAATGCATGAAAAATAACAAATGAAGTCAGAAAGGATTGAAAAATGATGATGTGGCTTTGAATGGTGCATTTTGAACACACAAAAAGTCAGGAGTTCAAATAAGTTTTAAAAAATGAAATCCCTTTGTAACAGACGAGTTTCCGGATGAGATCCTGATACTTTGAAAGAGATTGTCCGTTTTGTACACGAAGTGCATCCAGTTTTTGCCGTAACCCTCTCAACTTTCTTGCACATGCTATGTGGATGAAATCATGATATCATGCCAACTTTCAACCTTTTTAGAGTTCATTTGAAATGCTTTTCAATTTTAGGGCCTTAGAGCTCAAAATAATTAGTAAATGCATGAAAAACAACAAATGAAGTCAGAAAGGACTGAAAAATGATGATGTGGCTTTGAATGGTGCATTTTGAACACATAAAAAGTCAGGAGTTCAAATAAGTTTTAAAAAATGAAATCCTTTGTAACAGACGAGTTTCCGGATGAGATCCTGATACTTTGAAAGAGATTGTCCGTTTTGTACACGAAGTGCATCCAGTTTTTGCCGTAACCCTCTCAACTTTCTTGCACATGCTATGTGGATGAAATGATTATATCATGCCAACTTTCAACCATTTCAGAGTTCATTTGAAATGCTTTTCAATTTTACGGTCTTATAGCTCAAAATAATTAGTAAATGCATGAAAAATAACAAATGAAGTCAGAAAGGATTGAAAAATGATGATGTGGCTTTGAATGGTGCATTTTGAACACACAAAAAGTCAGGAGTTCAAATAAGTTTTAAAAAATGAAATCCCTTTGTAACAGACTAGTTTCCGGATGAGATCCTG